>NW_017685664.1:5028-6678 GCF_001879085.1 Nicotiana attenuata | reverse complement strand
AATTACTAATATAACTTAATAACACAAGATAATATAAAAAATATCTAGCATATTTTTACAAGTATAAATAATCAGATAGTGTTAAAGCTACTACAATATAAAATATAACTCAACTAATAACGTTTTAACATTGAAATAGTTCAAACTAACAATCTTAAAAAAATTATCAAACTACACATTTTACCTCCCTAAAAGTAAATACTCAATAAATTTCATATGTATTGTAATCTAAAACATTGCTTCTTAATGAGTAAAGGGTGCATCTAGGCTGAGAGTTGGGTCCTGGAACATAGGGAATTTGACGGGGAATTCTATAGAGTTTGGTAAGATTCTCCAGAAGAGAAAGATCAACAGAGCATGTGTCAAGGAGACTAGATGGGTAGGTACTAAGGCACGTGATGTATAAGGGTATAAACTGTGGTACTCAAGACGCGTTGGGGGAAAGAACGAGGTAGGTATTTTAGTTGACAGGGAACTAAGGGAGTTGGTGGTAAAGGTTAGGAGGGTAAATGACAAGTTGATGAGTATTAAGCATGTAGTTGGAGGGTTTACTGTCAACATGGTTAGCGCGTACGCCCTTCAGGTAGCATTGGATCAGGAGGTCAATTAGGCGATTCTGGGAGGATTTGGATGGGGTGGTGCATAGTATCCCGCACTCTGAGAAGCTTTTCATTGGAGGAGACTTCAATGGACATATTGGGGCTAATGCTAGGGGCTATGATGGTGTGCATGACGGATTTGGTTTTGGGGTTAGAAATGAAAAAGGTACCTCACTATTGGATTTTACTAGTGATTTGACTTGGTGGTAGCCAACTCGAGTTTTCCGAAGAGGGAGGAGCACCTGGTCACCTTTCGGAGTACGGTAGCCAAGACCCAAATTGATTACCTTCTCTATAGGAAATGCGATAAAGCTCTATGCACTGATTACAAGGTCATCCCGAGTGAGAACCTCGCGACCCAACATATGTTTCTGGTTATGGACCTGGAGATCAAGAGAAATTAGAAGGACTGAATTACATTTCTAATTCTAAATGCTAATCAGGTTCTCCCTTTTGACCATTCTTTTAAAAGGCCGGACGTGTTTGATACGAGAGAGGTGTAAGCCTCAAGACATAAACTTAAGATCTTTAAATTTTTTAATTTATAGATTACTAATATAACATAATAACACAATATAATATAAAAAATATCTAGCATATTTTTACAAGTATAAATAATCCGATAGTGTTAAAGCTACTACAATATAAAATATAACTGAACTAATAACGTTTTAACATTGAAATAGTTCAAAATAACAATCTTAAATTTTTTTATCAAACTACACATTTTACCTCCCCAAAAGTAAATACTCAATAAATTTTATATGTATTGTAATCTAAAACATTGCTTCTTAATGAGTAAAGGGTGCATCTAGGCTGAGAGTTGGGTCCTGGAACATAGGGAATTTGACGGGGAATTCTATAGAGTTTGGTAAGATTCTCCAGAAGAGAAAGATCAACAGAGCATGTGTCAAGGAGATTAGATGGGTAGGTACTAAGGCACGTGATGTATAAGGGTATAAACTGTGGTACTCAAGACGCGTTGGGGGAAAGAACGGTGTAGGTATTTTAGTTGACAGGGAACTAGGGAGTTGGTGGTAAAGGTTAGGAC
>NW_017685664.1:2032-3659 GCF_001879085.1 Nicotiana attenuata | reverse complement strand
TATTGGGGCTAATGCTAGGGGCTATGATGGTGTGTATGACGGATTTGGTTTTGGGGTTAGAAATGAAAAAGGCACCTCACTATTAGATTTCACTAGTGATTTGACTTGGTGGTAGCCAACTCGAGTTTTCCGAAGAGGGAAGAGCACCTGGTCACCTTTCGGAGTACGGTAGACAAGACCCAAATTGATTACCTTCTCTATAGGAAATGCGATAAAGCACTATGCACTGATTACAAGGTCATCCCGAGTGAGAACCTCGCGACCCAACATAGGCTTCTGGTTATGGACCTGGAGATCAAGAGAAATTAGAAGGACTGAATTACATTTCTAATTCTAAATGCTAATCAGGTTCTCCCTTTTGACCATTGTTTTAAAAGGCCGGACGTGTTTGATACAAGAGAGGTGTAAGCCTCAAGACATAAACTTAAGATCTTTAATTTTTTTAATTTATAGATTACTAATATATTATAATAACACAAGATAATATAAAAAATATCTAGCATATTTTTACAAGTATAAATAATCCGATAGTGCTAAAGCTACTACAATATAAAATATAAATCAACTAATAACGTATTAACATTGAAATAGTTCAAAATAACAATCTTAAAAAAATTTATCAAACTACACATTTTATCTCCCTAAAAGTAAATACTCAATAAATTTCATATGTATTGTAATCTAAAACATTGCTTCTTAATGAGTAAAGGGTGCATCTAGGCTGAGAGTTGGGTCCTGGAACATAGGGAATTTGACGGGGAATTATATAGAGTTTGGTAATATTCTCCGAAAGAGAAAGATCAACAGAGCATGTGTCAAGGAGACTAGATGGGTAGGTACTAAGGCACGTCATGTATAAGGGTATAAACTGTGGTACTCAAGACGCGTTGGGGGAAAGAACGGGGTAGGTATTTTAGTTGACAGGGAACTAAGGGAGTTGGTGGTAAAGGTTAGGACGGTAAATGATAAGTTGATAAGTATTAAGCATGTAGTTGGAGGGTTTACAGTAAACATGGTTAGCGCGTACGCCCTTCAGGTAGCATTGGATCAGGAGGTCAATTAGGCGATTCTGGGAGGATTTGGACGGGGTGGTGCATAGTATCCCGCACTCTGAGAATCTTTTCATTGGAGGAGACTTCAAAGAACATATTGGGGCTAATGCTAGGGGCTCTGATGGTGTGCATGACGGATTTGGTTTTGGGGTTAGAAATGAAAAAGGTACCTCACTGTTGGATTTCACTAGTGATTTGACTTGGTGGTAGCCAACTCGAGTTTTCCGAAGAGGGAGGAACACCTGGTCGCCAAGACCCCAATTGATTACTTTCTCTATAGGAAATGTGATAAAGCTCTAAGCACTGATTACAAGGTCATCCCGGGTGAGAACCTCGCGACCCAACATAGGCTTCTGGTTATGGACCTGGAGATCAAGAGAAATTAGAAGGACTGAATTACATTTCTAATTCTAAATGCTAATCAGGTTCTCCCTTTTGACCATTGTTTCAAAAGGCCGGACGTGTTTGATATGAGAGAGGTGTAAGCCTCAAGACATAAACTTAAGATCTTTAAATTTTTTAATTTATAGATTACTAATATAACATAATAACACAAGATAATATAAAAAATATAT
>NW_017685664.1:0-1483 GCF_001879085.1 Nicotiana attenuata | reverse complement strand
AGGTAGCATTGGATCAGGAGGTCAATTAGGCGATTCTGGGAGGATTTGGACGGGGTGGTGCATAGTATCCCGCACTCTGAGAATCTTTTCATTGGAGGAGACTTCAAAGAACATATTGGGGCTAATGCTAGGGGCTCTGATGGTGTGCATGACGGATTTGGTTTTGGGGTTAGAAATGAAAAAGGTACCTCACTGTTGGATTTCACTAGTGATTTGACTTGGTGGTAGCCAACTCGAGTTTTCCGAAGAGGGAGGAACACCTGGTCGCCAAGACCCCAATTGATTACTTTCTCTATAGGAAATGTGATAAAGCTCTAAGCACTGATTACAAGGTCATCCCGGGTGAGAACCTCGCGACCCAACATAGGCTTCTGGTTATGGACCTGGAGATCAAGAGAAATTAGAAGGACTGAATTACATTTCTAATTCTAAATGCTAATCAGGTTCTCCCTTTTGACCATTGTTTCAAAAGGCCGGACGTGTTTGATATGAGAGAGGTGTAAGCCTCAAGACATAAACTTAAGATCTTTAAATTTTTTAATTTATAGATTACTAATATAACATAATAACACAAGATAATATAAAAAATATATAGCATATTTTTACAAGTATAAATAATCCGATAGTGTTATAGCTACTACAATATATAATATAACTCAACTAATAACGTTTTAACATTGAAATAGTTCAAAATAACAATCTTAAAAAAAATTATCAAACTACACAGTTTACCTCCCTAAAAGTAAATACTCAATAAATTTCATATGTATTGTAATCTAAAACATTGCTTCTTAATGAGTAAAGGGTGCATCTAGGCTGAAAGTTGGGTCCTGGAACATAGGGAATTTGACGGGGAATTCAATAGAGTTTGGTAAGATTCTCCAGAAGAGAAAGATCAACAGAGCATGTGTCAAGGAGACTATATGGGTAGGTACTAAGGCACGTGATGTATAAGGGTATAAACTGTGGTACTCAAGAAGCGTTGGGGGAAAGAACGGGGTAGGTATTTTAGTTGACAGGGAACTAAGGGAGTTGGTTGTAAAGGTTAGGACGGTAAATGATAAGTTGATGAGTATTAAGCATGTAGTTGGAGGGTTTACTGTAAACATGGTTAGCGCGTAAGCCCTTCAGGTAGCATTGGATCAGGAGGTCAACTAGGCGATTCTGGGAGGATTTGGACGGGGTGGTGCATAGTATCCCGCACTCTGAGAAGCTTTTCATTGGAGGAGACTTCAATGGACATATTGCGGCTTATGCTAGGGGCTATGATGGTGTGCATGACGGATTTGGTTTTAGGGTTAGAAATGAAAAAGGTACCTCACTATTGGATTTCGCTAGTGATTTGACTTGGTGGTAGCCAACTCGAGTTCTCCGAAGAGGGAGGAGCACTTGGTCACCTTTCGGAGTATGGTAGCCAAGACCCAAATTGATTACCTTCTCTATAGGAAATGCGATAAAGCTCTATGCACTGATTACAAGGTCA
>NW_017685663.1:0-6678 GCF_001879085.1 Nicotiana attenuata | reverse complement strand
TGATCACCTCCTTTTTCACAACTTCTTGCATTGCCTTGTTCAGCCTCCTTTGATGTTCCAAGGAGGGTTTTGCATCATCTTCCAGAATAATCTTGTGCATATAGAATGCGGGGCTTATTCCCCGAATATCAGCTAAAGTCCATCCAATTGCCTTTTTTCGCTTTTTGAGCACCGCCAATGTGGCATCTACCTGCATGTTAGTAAGACAAGAGGAAAGAAATAACTGGTAAAGTTGAATTAGGGCCTAAGAATTCATACCTGAGGTGTGGAGGCAATGGCTTCAACTCCAACGCCGGAGGTTCCTCAATTGAAGGCTTTGTTGGAGGGGTCTTTCTATTTTCAAGATCCAAAGAGAGTTTCCTAGGCTCATAAGAATAAGAGCCCATTCCATGTAAAGCATTCACGCACTCCACTTGGCCCTCATCATCATTGACATCAAGATTCAACAATACGGCCTCCAAAGGGTCCTCCACATTGACAAGATCCACAAATGAGCACACTTCTTTACAATTGGGCTGCTTCATCGACTTGCACACATGAAAAACGACCTTTTCATCACCCACCCTAAAAGTGAGTTCCCCTGCTTCCACATCCACTAGAGCCTTTCCCGTAGCAAGGAAAGGTCTCCCCAATATGTTCGGAACCTCATAATTTACCTCGCAATCCAAGATCACAAAATCAGCTGGCAAAATAAATTTGTCCACCCGGACGAGCACATCATTAACAATACCCAATGGTCGCTTCATTGATCTATCTGCCATTTGTAATCTCATAGAAGTCGGCCTCGGTGGCCCGATACCCAAAGTGTTGAAAACTGAGTAGGGCATCAAGTTGATGGTTGCCCCTAGATCACATAAAGCTTTAGCAAAGTCTGCACTCCCTATAGTGGAAGGGATAGTGAAAGCACCGGGATCCTCTAACTTCGGAGCCATTGAATGTACTATAGCACTAACTTGGTGGGTCATCTTGATAGTTTCACAGTCCATGGATCTTTTCTTTGTCACCAAATCTTTCATGAATTTAGCATAGCCAAGCATCTGCTTAAAGCCTCTACCAAAGGCACTAATGGATAAGCTCTTCATCACGTCAATGAATTTTTTGAATTGATTCTCATTTTTCTGCATGGCTAGCCTCTGAGGATAAGGGGGAGGTGGCCTAGGCAAGGGTGCCTTGGCTTTTGGCACAACCGGCTCCGGCATGTCTATGACGTGTTCCCTAGACGGGTTCACCTCATTTTGTGTTTCCACCTCGGCATCTTGAATATCAATCCTTACTTCTTGATTCACATTCTCATCAACCATGTTCTCAACCATCAAAGGAACTTCATCTTCTTGCAACTCAACTTCATCACCCAGAACTTGCTTTTGTTTGGAGGCGTTCACATCACCGCCTCTTCCACTCCATGTAGTTACTGCCATAACATGATTGTTCCTACCCTTCGGGTTCACTGCTGTATCACTTGGTAGAGCCCCGTTAGGGCGAGTATTCAAAAACTATGAGATTTGGCCTAGCTGGACCTCCAAATTCCTAATTGAAGTGTTGTGAGAAGCCAATTGCGCATCGGAGTCAGCATTCTTTTTCATCATCTGTTCAAACATCATTTCAATTCTACCCATTTCGTATTTGAAGAACTAGGACCCTGGGATGGAAAAGGTGGTGGATCGCTCGGTTGTTGGTACATTGGGGGCCTTTGAAAGCCTTGCCCCTGATTTCCTTGGTTATTGTTCCATCCACCCTGGTTGTTGTTGTTTCCACCCCAATTGTTGTTGTTGCCCAGTTTCCCTGATTGTTCCAATTGTTATTTTGATTGTTCCAATTATTGTTGCCTTGTTGCTGGTACCCCAATTGCCTTGGGATCTCCACTGTTGTTGTTGGTTAGACGAATTTCCTCTTTGACCTTGGTAATTATTCATATATTGCACCTCTTTGTTCTGCCCATCATAACAATCATCTTGAAGTCCACCACAATCATTGTCAAATTAATCCGAATTCCCTTGGTTCTATTGACCTCTCTGTCTTCTATTGTTCACAAGCATGTTAACACCCTCCATGGCATTCACTTGGCGAGGATTCTGAACTTGTTGTAATCGTGCCTTTGCTAATTGGTTCATTGTTGTTGTAAGTTCTACTATAGCCTGGCCATGGTCATGTAGTTTTTTGTGCAAATAAGTGACCGTGGGTTCACCCTGTGGCACATTGGCTCTACTTTGCCAAGCGGAGGATGTGTCAGCCATTTCATCAAGAATAGCACAAGCTTCATCATAAGGCAGCTTCATGAAATTTCCCCCAGCCAATTGATTCACTATGCAGTGATTCATTGTATTGATGCCCCGATAGAAAGTCTGTTGTATCATAGCCTCGGTCATATCATTGTTGGGGCATTCCTTTACCATAGTTCTATATCGCTCCCAAATCTTGTGCAATGGTTCGGTGGGCTCCTTCTTGAAGGCTAAGATCTCATCCCGTAGTGCTGCCATGTGCCCCGGTGAGAAAAATTTGGCAATGAACTTATCCGCCAACTCATCCCAAGTTGTGATGGAATGGTTGGGAAGTCTGTCAAGCCAATCCAATGCTTTCCCTCTAAGTGAGAATGGGAAAAGCCTCAATCGAAGTGCATCCTCGGACACATTGGTTTTCTTGCTCCCCCAACAGGTATCCACGAACCCCTTGAGATGTTTGTAAGCATTTTGAGTGGCAGCGCCCGTGAAGTACCCACGCTGCTCTAGCAATGTCAGCATCACGTTGGTTATTTGAAAATTGCCCGCCCGGATCCGGCGCGGAACAATTGCACTTGCATAGCCTTGGTTGGGAAGAACTTTAGGAGCCCCTCTTGGAGGTGGCGGAGGAGGGTCTGGGACGTTCTCATTTGCATTGGCTGGCAGCCTCTACATTGTCCTTGAGGTACAAGAGGCACCTCATCCTCTCCATTGTCATCTACCTCCTCCCCCGCATTCACGTCTCCAAGAGGGTCATTAGCATTTAATGCCATTTTGTACCTGAAGTATTGACACAAACAAATTAGTAACAAAGAAGGAAAGAAGAAAAAAAATCTATTTAGATAGATAGCCAAAATCGTTAGCTCCCCGGCAACGTCGCCAAAAAGTTGATCGCGGCCAACCCTGCACTACAATTAAGTAGCGAGAGAGGTCGAAGCAGCTTTTACCCGATTTAGGGACGGGATCGAATTCCACAGAGAGCTAGATATTGGAGTTGGGTGTCTATCTGAAGTGGAGTTGTGTATTTGCTCCAAATTGCACTTCTACACATTTTTGGGTTTCAATTATGATTCTAATTCTATAAACTACAATGCTCGATTAAACTACTATAAGCTAGGATTAAACTATTACAAGTTGTTCAAATGATTAAAGGGCACTAGGGTAGTCATTTTCGCCTAGGTGGTCAATTAACGGAATCTTGAGTCTAAAGCTAGATTGACATATTTGGGGAGTATGATATAACCATTGCTCGATTCTACTCACTCTATACCTCTCGGTAGTTCGAGTGATTTTGCCCGAATTGACTTTCTCAAGAACAATTGGGTATGCGAATATGCACAAGCAATTCAGGATCAAGTCGGGTATTACGATCTCTCGGTTTAACCCTTTAATTGGGGCTATCAATTCTCTTGAGTACGCCCCAATTCCTTGTTGGACTAATTCTAGAGACTTAGGCTCTCTTTCTCAAGAAGAGCAAAAGTCAACCAAACACAAACTAGTATTTGCAACCACTAATTTAGCAATTAAACATGGAATTAGCCCAAATATCAAACATCCATAGTCAATCAAGCTCTAAAATACAAGACCCATCAATTACCCACACTAGGGTTGAGCCACAACCCTAGCTGATGGGTCTAGCTACTCATAATTAGAGAAAGAAACAAAGAAATAGATAAAGAAAAACTCATATTAATTAATTGCTAAGATAAACCGGAAGATTCAATGTTGAAATGAAGATAAAATTGCCCAAAATAGCTAAAATATTTGAACCCACGAGCGCAGCTCTCAGTACTTACAATCTGCTTAACCTAAAAATGGAAAAGAAGCTATTTATACTAAGCTGAAATGTCTGAACAAAAGTACCCCTGCGGGGTTAGTGCGGACCACACAAAATCGTGTGCGCTCGCACTAGGGCTTTGGACTTGACAAAACTGCTCTCTGAACTTGGGCATTGCGGACCGCAAAGAATGGACTGCGGCTGCGATGGCTTCTAGTGCGGTCCACGTGAAATAGAGCGCGGACCGCATTGGCTTCAATCTCCGAAAATAGAAACTCTCTGATTCTTGGTTGTGCGGACCGCACTAAATCGAATGCGGCTGCAGTAACTTCAGTGCGGACCACATTAAATCCCATGCGGCCGCATTGCCTGATTTGCCTGAGTTGCATACTCTCTGAACCTCACTTGTGCGGACCGCACAGAATGGTGTGTGGCCGCATTTGCCTTGTTTTGCCTGAGCTTTGTCTTGCCTTGATACTTGTGCAAGTTTCACTCCTTTTGAGCTGATCTTTGACATCTTGTCACCTTTTTTATCAAACCTGCAATCAAGCATAACTCGTGAGCCTTTTGGGACTATTTTATACAAATTTCTAATCAAAACATAAGCAAGGAGGAGTATAAAATGTATCAAAATCCCTAGTTATCATAAATCGGCTGACCAAGTCCGTGCACTTTATTCCGGTATGTACTACCTATTCTTCAGAGCGGTTAGCTGAGATTTATATCCGAGAGAATGTTCGCCTTCATGGGGTTCCAGTTTCCGTCATTTCAGACAGAGGTATTCAGTTCACTTTGCAGTTTTGGAGAGCCGTGCAGTGAGAGTTGGGTACTCAGGTTGAGTTGAGCACAACTTTTCACCCTTAGACGGACGGGCAGTCCGAGCGCACTATTCAGATATTGGAGGACATGTTGCGCGCTTGTATCATTGAATTTGGGGGTTCATACGATCAGTTTCTACCGCTCGCGAAGTTTGCATATAACAACAGTTATTAGTCGAGTATTCAGATGGCTCCATATGAGGCTTTATATAGGAGACAGTGTAGATCTCCAGTTGGTTTGTTTGAGCCGAGCGAGGCTAGATTTTTGGGTACAGACTTGGTGCAGGATGCATTGAACAAGGTGAAAGTGATTCAGCAGCGGCTTCATACATCGCAATCGAGATAAAAGAGTTATACTGACATGAAGGTTCGTGATGTGTCTTACATGGTTGGGGAGAAGGTTCTACCGAAGGTTTCACCCATGAAGGGTGTTATGAGATTTGGGAAGAAGGTTAAATTGAGTCCTCGATTCATTGGGCCTTTTGAGGTGCTTCGGAGGATTGGGGAGGTGGCTTATGAGCTTGCTTTGCCACCTAGCTTGTCGAGCGTGCATCCGGTATTTCATGTTTCTATGCTCTGGAAGTATATTGGCGATCCGTCTCATGTTTTGGATTTCAGTACGGTTCAGTTAGACGGTGATTTGACTTATGATTTGGATCTAGTGGCTATTTTGGAGCGGCAGGTCCGAAAGTTGAGATCAAAGGAGATAGCTTCAGTAAAAGTGTAGTGGAGAGGTCGTCCCGTGGAGGAGGCTACCTGGGAGACCGAGCGAGAGATGCAGAGCAGATATCCACACCTGTTTGAGGCTTCAGGTATGTTTCTTGACTCGTTCGAGGACGAACGTTTATTTAAGAGGGGGAGGATGTAACGACCCGGCCAGTCATTTCATGAGTTACCGCTCCGTTTCCCCCATTTCTGCTTCCTTGTGTGTTGTTCAGCTGTATTTCATCATATCGTCTTGGTGGTGTTGTGTTCGGGGTGGTCTTAGGGTGGAATGAGACACTTAGTCTCTTAAGTTGGTTATTTAGTTGGTAAAGTCAACCGGAAGTTGACTTGTGGATAAATGATCCCGGAATTGGTTTTTATGGTTCGGATAGCTTCGTTAGGTGATTTGGGACTTAGGAGCGTTTCAAAATGTGATACTGATTTTGGTTAGATTTGGAGCATCTGGAGGTCGAGCCGAGAGGCAAAGGCATTGCGGGATAGAGTTTGGTCTGGTTTGAGGTAAGTAATGATTGTAAATGTTGTCCTGAGGGTATGAAACCCTGGATTTCACATCGTTGTACTGTTTGAGGTGACGCACACGCTAGATGACGAGCGTGAGGGGCGTGCACCGTTGGGGATTGTGACTTGGTTCGTCCCGTAGCAACTATTAAGTTGCGTGTTTGACTGAAACTACTTGATATTATCTTATGTTAGAAAGTATTACTATGTTTTGGGCTGAATGCCATATTTGGACATCGTGCCAACTGTTTGGACCCTTAGGGGCTTTCTTTACTGAAATTCCTCACTGTTTTGATTTAATAACTATACTCAGTCATGCTATGTTTCACTGATTTCATAGCTCGGTCTTATTTTTTCTGCTTTGATGCATAAATGACATTTTGGGCTGAGCACACTGTTTTACTATTAGCCCGAGTGGCTAGAGAGGTTTCTGATTGAGTAAGGCCGAGGGCCTGTGTTATGAGGATATCATGGGATCGGGCTGCGCACCGCAGCAGGTTGTACTATTTTTGTGATATACTAGAGGCCGAGGGCCTGATTTATTATGCCATGAGACGACTTGTGATAGAGCTTGGGCTGTAGGAGCCCCTCCGGAGTCTGTACACCCCCAGTGAGCGCGGGTACCCAGTGTGAGTGATATGAT
>NW_017685662.1:3360-6678 GCF_001879085.1 Nicotiana attenuata | reverse complement strand
TGACTCATCTACCCTTCGCGAACGCGGCCCACTTCCCGCGAACGCGAAGGGCATTTTTGCCCAGTGATTTTTAAAGCTCAAAAACAGACTAGTGACGGGATTATTCCCAAATTTCACACGAGCTCTTCTTCTCCACAGCCCCTAGGTGACTTTTAGAGCGATTCTTCACCAAAGCTTCTTGGGTAAATATTTTCTAACTCGTTTTCTTCATTTTCTATCATCATTTATCAAATTCCTAGACCTAAATCATGTAACTTAAGGTGTAAATTGGGGGAAAAGGGTAGAATTAGGGCTTTTCAATTTTCTTTGATTTAGACCTCGTTTTGGGGTCGAATTTGAAAACAAATTGTATATTCGGGCTCGTGGGGGAATGGGTGACATGGAATTGGTTCGAACCTCGGGTTTTGACCAAGCGGGCCCGGGGTCGATTTTTGGAATTTTGGGTAGAAAGCTTAGAAGTTCATATTTAGGCATTGGGTTTAGTTTGTTTAGCTATTATTAATATTGTAAAGTCATTATTTCATAGATTTGACTGAGTTGGAGCCGAATTCGATGGGTAAAGCTATACTAGAGGCTTGAGTTGATTTTGGAGCATTTGAGGTAACTGTTCGATCTAACATTGGCTTGAACGAATAGGATTAGAGTGTTATTATTTGCTAATTGCTAAATGATCGAGTACGGTGTATAGGCATGGTGACGAGTATCTATACACCGGTGTCTAGCAAGACCATGGGTCCTTGTATGTACTTATCCTGATATTGTTATGACTCTTCCATGTTAATTGATGGATTCTATGCAATGTGAAGAGTATGAGGACTAATTATGAATTGTAAATTCTTTGGAGCGTTGGCTCGAACGATAAAAAGACTATTGAGTAAGAAATGAAAGAAATAGAAAGTGATGTGATTAATCCCTTGCCGGGATGGTTTGAGTATATTGATTATCTCCCTTGCCGGGATGTGAAAGTATTCTTGTTGCTCCCTTGCCGGGATTTAGCTGTTAATTGTTTAATCCCCTTGCCGGGACATTTCTTATTATTTGTTTATCCCCTCGCCCCGTTTGGTTGATTACTATTAGGGTGAGGAAGAGTGATAATGCACGAAGGGTCATTCCGTGTCATGCTTTGATTATATTTGCACGAAGGGTCATTCCGTGCCATGTTTTTATTATATTTGCACGAAGGGTCATTCCGTACCATGTTTTGATTATATTTGCACGAAGGGTCATTCCGTGTCATGTTTTGATTATTTATGCACGAAGGGACATTCCGTGCTCTGATTTGATTATAATTGCACGAAAGATCATTCCGTGCCATGATATGAGAGTTATGTGAGGGAAAGCACGAAGGGTGATGCCGTGCACTTTATTTGATTGCTTTTTGTGAGAATGAGAGTAAAAGCACGAAGGTTGATACCGTGCAACTGTTGATTTTCCTGCTCTCATTAATTATTATTATTGCCCTGTTTCTTACTTAAATTGTTGACTTTATATCCGGACTGTACTCCCCCATAGTATGCTCCCCTCCCTCTGAACTATTTAATTTCTTTGTTCTTTCCTTTTATTGCATATATATATTGAACTGCACCGGTTGGTTTGGTAGTCCTGTCTAGCCTCGTCACTACTTCGCCGGGGTTAGGCCAGGCACTTACCAGCATATGGGGTCGGTTGTGCTGATGCTACACTTCTGTGCTCTTTTGCACAGATCACGGTACCGGAGCAACTTTTGGACCACAGCAGTAAGATATTGATCGGGAGCTGACTTCAGTCCAGGGTCTTACGAGGTAGCCTAAATCGTATGGATATGTAAAATACAGGATTTCCAATCCTAGCAGGAAAGGGAGGGAAACGGATACTCAATTTAAAGTGAGTAAACAGAATTCCATACTCGATCTCATAGATACATATAGAATTCTGCGGAAAGCCGTATTCGATGAAAGTCGTATGTACGGCTTGGAGGGAGATCTTTCATATCTTTCGAGATCCACCCTACAATATGGGGTAAAAAAGCCAAAATAAGTGATTTTAGCCCTTATAAAAAGAAAACTGATTCTTGAACCCCTTTCACGCTCATGTCACGTCGAGGTACTGCAAAAAAAAAAACAGCAAAATCCGATCCAATTTATCGTAATCGATTAGTTAACATGTTGGTTAACCGTATTCTGAAACACGTAGCTGGCGTTCGCAGGCCGGAGTCCCTTTCCATGTTTTCAGTTTGCTTTCATTGTACCGAGTCAGACATTTATGCATTTTCTATTCAGACTTGTTTGTAGCACTCTTTAGTAGTTCGTGAGATAGCGACACCAGTCTTGGGTAGAGAAATGTTAAACTTCCGCATTTTTGGGTTTTCAGTTATCTATATTTTAAAGACTTCTGCTTTTATTTAAATGACCCGTTATATTTATATTGTTATTATTGTGGTGAAATCAGGGAATTTTTAAAATGTTTGGCTTGCCTAGCTCCGTTAGTAGGCGCCATCACGACTCCCGATGGTGGGAAATCCGGGTCGTGACAAGTTGGTATTAGAGCTCTAGGTTACATAGGTCTCGCTACTCACAGACAAACTTGGTAGAGTCTGAGGGATCGGTACGGAGACGTCTGTATTTATCCCCCAGAGGCTACGGAGTTAGGAAAAGTTTCACTTTTGTTCTTTCCTGTCGTGCGATTATGTTTCTCAAATACTGATTGTCTTTCTACTCTGTTCTTTCGCAGATGGCGAGAACACGCGCTTCCTCTTCTACCGCGCAGCAGCCCGAGCCCCCAGCAGCAGCTCCTGCGAGGGGCAGAGGCCGAGGCCGTGCCAGAGGCCGAGGCAGGGGCAGAGCTCAGCCCCGAGCAGTAGTCCCAGAGGTGGAGCCTCATATTGACTACAATGAGGAGGTTCCAGCCCCAGCAGCTCCGGTGGGCCCAGCTTAGGTCCCAGGAGGGGTCATGGTCACCCTAGATCTTCAGGACGCTTTAGTCAGATTGGCAGGCTTTATGGAGAGCGTCACTAGAGCGGGTTTGCTTCCAGTAGCACCAACCACTTCTCAGGCGGGAGGAGGAGTTCAGACTCCTGTTACACGTACTCCGGAGTAGGTAGCTCCCCAGGCTCATGTCCTAGTGGTTCAGCCAGCTGTGACAGCCCAGCCAGGTATTGTAGCCCAGTCCGGCGATGGAGCGGCTATGTCTTCGGATGCTTTGTGGAGACTTGATCGGTTCTCCAAGCTCTTCACCACCACATTCAGCGGTACTTCTTCAGAGGATCCACGAGACTTCTTATTTAGCTGCCATGAGATCCTTCGGACTATGGGTATTGTGGAGACCAATGGGGTCGACTTC
>NW_017685662.1:0-1015 GCF_001879085.1 Nicotiana attenuata | reverse complement strand
TATTGTGATGCTTCCCGTATTGGGCTTGGTGCGGTGTTGATGCAGGATGGCAGAGTCATTGCTTATGCTTCGAGGAAGTTGAAGATCCACGAGAAGAATTATCCGGTTCATGATCTCGAGTTGGCAGCCATAGTTCATGCTTTGAAGATTTGGAGGCATTACCTCTATGGTGTGACGTGTGAAGTGTACACTGATCACAAGAGTCTGCAATACATGTTCAAGCAGAAGGAGTTGAACTTGAGGCAGCGGAGGTGGTTGGAGTTGTTGAAGGATTATGATGTTACTATTTTGTACCACCCGGGGAGAGCCAATGTGGTGGCCGATGCGTTGAGTAGGAAGTCCGCCAGCATGGGTAGTCTTGCTTATGTTCCGGTCAGCCAGAGACCGCTTTGCTTTGGATATTCAGGCCCTGGCCAATCGATTTGTGAGGTTGGACATTTCTGAGCCTAGCAGAGTGTTAGCTTGTACGGTCGCTCGTTCTTCATTATTGGAGCGTATCCGTGATCGGCAGTTTGATGGTCCCCAATTTTGTGTGTCCTGAGACGACACGGTGCAGCGTGGAGGTGCCACGAAGGTGACCTTAGATGATGATGGTGTTTTGAGGTTGCAGGGGCGAGTGTGTGTGCCAATTGTCGATGGGATTCGAGAGTTGATCTTAGCGGAGGCCCATAATTCTCGGTATTCTATTCACCCGGGCGCCGCGAAGATGTACCAGGACTTGCGGCAGCATTATTGGTGGCGTAGGATGAAGAAAGATATCGTTGCATATGTGGCTCGGTATTTGAACTGTCAGCAGGTCAAGTATGAGCATCAGAGGCCTGGTGGTTTGTTTCAGAGGATTGAGCTTCCCGAGTGGAAGTGGGAGAGGATTACCATGGATTTCGTTACTAGACTTCCGATGACTCGGAAGAAGTTTGATGCTATTTGGGTCATTGTTGATAGGCTGACCAAGTCAGCGCATTTATTCCTGTTGCAGCCACTTATTCATCGGAGAGGTTAGCTGAGATCTACATCC
>NW_017685661.1:0-6679 GCF_001879085.1 Nicotiana attenuata | reverse complement strand
TGCAATCTAGATACTTCACATGCTCATTCTGAGTATATACTCCTAGCTCCCATCTAGCTCCCTGCGGATTCGACCCGACTCTTCGTGGGTTTATTCCAAACGACTCTGTCATATCTCTATTGAGGTGTGCATTTGGATGTGATTAATCATCTACATTCATAATATTTTCCATCATTATTGTCTTGTTCATTGTATTGACTGGTTCGCTTGGATGGCATCCTTCCCCTTCTTATGTTTCTGTACCTTCTCATCAATCCATCCATGTTTCTTGATGCCATAGAAATTTCTTCTTCAAGAGCTTCTGGGTCGTCACCAATATCATTCTCAGGTCTTTCAGTTGTACTTTTGAAAGCAACTATTTTCTTCTTTTCTTCCTAACTTGTTTTCTTGAGATGGGTTTTCTCTAATGCTATAAGATCTCCTCGTAGTTCATCATATGAAAGTTGTTTAGATCATCAGATTCGAGTGCAACCACTTTCGTCCGCCAAGTGGTAGGTAAATTCCTTAGGATTTTCGAACTTGATCACCACTTGAGCAGGGTTTACCAAAGGCTTTCAGATCACCAATGATTTTGCTGAATCTTGGAAACATTTCCTCAATGGATTCTTCTTCTTTCATCTAGAAAAGTTCATAATCATGAACCAACATGTTTATTCGAGTTTCTTTCACTTTGTTGGTTCCTTCATAGGTGACTTCCAATTTGTCCCACATTTCTTTGGCCATATCACAGCTTAAAATTTTCATACTCTTCTCCACTTATGGCGTTATACAACAGGTTTGGTACCTTAACATTAACCTGAACGACCATCATTTTTTCGTCTGTGTATTCATCTATATATTCAGAATCAGCGGGTGGTTGAGCTGCTGCTGGTAGTGGATAGTTCCCCTTTTTGATAACGCGCCGTACTTTCACGTCATAAGGTTTCACATAGATTTTAGTTCGTACTTTCCAGTAAGAAAGTATTGTCTATTGGAATATGGTGGTCTGACTTGTGATGTCCCTTATAGAGTGCTCCAACAGCTTTTGACACTTTGTTCTTCTCTCTATAGTTGATACAATGCCTTACCCGTGTTCATTGCTCTCTCTTCTCTTCTTTGTTACACAAGAAGTGTAAAGCAGACTATAGTGTTTGGTTAGAGTAGAACAAAGAGATTGAAATTTGTTTCATCAAAGTATGTTTATTCAAGGCTAGTGCAGTAGGTATTTATACTTCTTGAGGCCTTCATGTCTTGTACGTCTTTTTGAGAGATTGCAAATCCAAGGGAGTTTACTCAAAAGGAATCGTAAAGTGATTCTTTCAGAGATTAATTCTTATAATTGATTTTCCTTGACTCGTGGCTTGAATCATTTCTTCCTTTCATGAGAGAGTATTCCTTTTGCCAAATCTCTTGATTGATGCTTCGATTGACGTCTTTAAGTAAGAGAATCTTTAATAGAAGATTTCGTCCCTTGACCTCCTTTGATTGAGATCCTTCCTATAATATTCTTTTTGTTTGATCTTTCCAGCTCCCTTGATTGATTTTTCCTCTCCTATTTCCTTTTTCGTTTTATTTATTTATGCCTTCCATTCTATTGCTCAGAGATTGTTCTTGCACATAAGGAGTAATTGGTTATTTTGCATCATTGAAATCAACTTAGATCTAACACTCTCTTCATTATTGGTAAGCATCATTCAGAACATACCCCTATAATGTTGGCGGCCTGATGGTCAGTGAGAATTTATGTAGCCGAATCGACTTATTTGAAACTGAGACGTAATTGTTATTACTGTACTTTTTATCTATGCATGCCAAATAGTTTCATTTGTATAGCTGAAATTTTATTACCTTTTCTTGTCAGATTTTAGTCCTAAGCTATCGCCTATCAGTGACAATTAAAGGTGAAAAAGAGCTTTAGCATATGTTAGACTGTCTAACTTAGACAGTATCTAGGCAAAAGATTTTTTTTTCCTTTGCATCATTGTTTATATTAAGAATTACAACGTTTACATGACCAATATAACTACTTTCGACTAATTATAACTGCAGAAGAGCTTACCCTGAAATCACCTTCAATTATATTGATTCGCATATTTATACTAAATTTAAAGCACAAAAACCCTTAGCAAAATGTTGTTCGCCTTTTATATCCTTTAAGAATATATTTTATATTGGACAAAGTAGTAATCTTAGTTTTTTTCCTAGTATGTAGGAAAAGTTATTTAATTATTTTTCTAATATTTAAGGACAACCATATAATTATTTGCCTAATATTTAGGACATTGATATGAAAATCCTATAATTATTTAATTTGAGTTCTTCCTCTAATTCAATTATTTTTTATATAGAAAGTCCTATAATTATTTAATTCATTTTTTTTTTTTATGAAAAGTTATTCATAAGCTTGTTTTAGAAGACTAAAACAGGATTAACAAATTGATAGAAAAAAAAAAAAATCAAGAGTAAAATAATTATAGGATTAGTCAAACCCTATAATTATTTAATCCGAGTTCTTTTAGTTTCCTCCATGTTCTAGGAGTCCTTTACTATCAAATCCGTTTAAAATTAGAAGTATTTTATAAGTCGACGAGTATTATTTTTTGGTTTTAACATTTTTTGTTTAAGAAGCCTTGTTTTCCTTTTCTTATACCACTTTTAGGTTTATGAGCTCTTCTATTTTCTTCTAGGTTAAAAAGTTTTAGGTTTAATTAGTATTTCATATTAGAACTCCTTTTCTTCGTATAATTATGTGATTTGATTATACAAAATGAGCTACAATAATTTATTCTTTTTCTAATATGTTGGAGATAATTCATATAATTAATTATTAATTAAAAAATAAAATAATTTACATTTTACTCTTGAAAAAAATATTTTCTAACAATTTGCTAATCCTGTTCGGTTCTTCTGAAAATGAACTTGTGAATAGCTTTTAAAAAAAATTAGAAATTCTTATATATTCAAGGAGTATATGTGATTGCTGAAATTGGAAAAGAAGCATGATAACAACAACAATTCAGTGTAATCTCACAAGTGGGATCTAGGGAGGGTACGACGTACGCAGCCTTACCCCTACCCTGGAAGGGCAGAGAGACTGTTTTCGATAGAAGCATGATAACTGTTACGCGGCGCCTTCCTGAGATTCCTTGGAAGGGCCACGTAAGGCTAAGCAACTGATGTCAGTGCAGTTACTGTCCGCCAACTGAGGTCCCCTCCGTACGCTAGACTAGATTGTCAGTGCCGTACGGGAAAACCAATGTCAAGAGCAATTGAGAGAACATAAATGAGAATTGAGAATGAAAGAAAGCTTGATTGCATTAATGAAAGGTATTACAGAAAAGCAACGCGGTGTCGAGGGGGAGAGACACCAGTACAGAGAATTGATTGCTTGCTAGAAAGTTTGATTGCTTGATCCCTCCTAATAATGCTTAAAAAAAATAATCTAAAGCTACAAGACTAGACTTGACTAAGCTAGAGAAACATAATGGAAGTACATGGAATAAAACTACTCTATATTTACAATGAAAATGACTTAGTTTTCTATAAGGCAGCAGCAGGTCTGTTGTCAGCAGCAGTGTCTTTGGCATCACGGTCTGCGCGCGCGGCGTTGTCTGCGCGCGCGACGCTGATGGCATCTGCCTGTGGCTTGGCGCTGGCGAGGGATATCGGTGGGGCGACAGAGGCGCCTGCGCGCTTGTCACTTGGCGCGGCCAAGACCACGGGGCCGTCCGTAGCGCTAGACATTGGGAGGTTTGCTAGGACGCCACGGGGCGCGCCCAAGGGTTCATGGGGCATGGCTGGAAAGCCGCCCATGACATTCTCCCCCACCTGAGTTGGCGACATCCTCGGCGCCTTTCTTGCAAAATAATCTTCAATGAGGCTCTTGTAGGCTTTGAGGTTTGTTCCCCTCTCCCAAGTATTCTCTTCTGCATCACAGCCCTGCCATTTCACCAAGAACTCTTGAGGATCTTTCCTTGAGGCATGAATCGCTCTGTCATCAAGGAAAGCTTCAACACGCCTTTTCCCAATTGAATCGGGACCTCGAATACTGGGTATTGTGAGCTGGCTCCTTGAAGGATCCTCCGTGTCTTCCCGAAAAGTTTTCAGGAGACTGACATGGAAGACATGATGAATTTTCCACCAAGCTGGGGTATCCACCTGGTATGCAACTTTCCCAATGCGCCTTTCAATGGACAAGGGTCCAATATATTTTTGCAATACGCGAGGGTCATGGACCCCCGCAAATAAGTACCGTTTTGGGATTTTGACCATCACTTTGTCTCCTACTTGATATTCAACAAAGCGACGATTCTGATTAGTATGCCTCTTCATACGCTTTTGGGCTTTGACAAGATAGCTCCGCACTATCTCCAAATTCCGCTTCCACTCTTTTGAGAAGCTAGCAGCTCGAGGAGATTTAGCCATATTTGGTGCATTCACAGTGTGTGGGAATAGCGGTTGCTGTCCGGTAACAATTTTAAAAGCGCTTTTGTTTGTACTAGAGCTCTTTTGAGAATTGAAACACAGTTGAGCAGCATCCAGGAGCTTCACCCAATTCTTCTGAGATCCGGTTACAAAGTGGCGAAGATATTCCTCCAACATACCATTGAACCGCTTCGTCTGGCCATCAGATTGCGGATGAAAACTTGAGCTGTGACTCAATTTTGACCCAAGGCACTTAAAGAGTTGGGTCCAAAAATTGCTAGTGAAGCATGAGTCGCGATTACTAACAATGTCTTTGGGCAAGCCCCAATATTTGACGACATGAGAGAAGAAGAGTCGAGCTGTATCTTCTGCTGATATATATTGTGGGGCTACAATAAAGGTACCATATTTGGAAACCGATCCACCACAACCAAGATAGTTGTGAGATTCCTGACCTTGGGCAATCTGGTGATGAAATTCAGGGAAACGCTTTCCCAAGGTCTCTTTGGGACAGCTAGTGGTTCCAAGAGTCCCGCTTGTGTCAAGCGGTCCGACTTGTCCTTCTGGCATACTAGACAAGTCTTCACATACTGAGCGACATCATCTGCCATTTGAGGCCAATAATAGGCACGACGAAGTAACGCCATGGTGCGTTCTTCACCGGGATGGCCGGCCCACAGAGTATCATGACATTCCGCTAGAAGAGTCCTCCGCAGATCTCCTCCTTTCGGAACATAAAGTCGGTTCCCTTTGACTTTCAAAAAACCATTTTCCATGTAGAACTGGCGAGTCTTTCCCCGTTCTACCAAATCAACCAAATACTGAGCAGCAAGATCCTTGGTGAGTAGATCCTGTATCTGGTCCTTGATGGAGGTGGCTACTTCGCTCCCCCTTAGGGTGGCGAGTAGGCACACCGATGCTAGATCAGCTCTCCGACTGAGTGCATTAGCAACATGATTGGTCTTTCCATTGCGGTACTCCAGGTTGAAGTGGAATTCAGCTAGGAGTTCCTGCCACCTGGCCTGTCGACCATTCAGCTTCGACTGGGTCATGAAATGGCTGACAGCTGTGTTGCTGTCTTGACCACGAATGGGGTCCCTAGCAAATAGTGCCTCCGAAGGCGCAAGCAGTGGACGACAGCCAATAATTCTTTCTCATGGGCAGCATAGCGCCGCTCTGCATCCTTCAGCTTCCGACTCTCGTACGCTACAAGGTGCCCTTCTTGTAGCAAGACTCCGCCGAGGGCATAGTCAGATGCATCTGTTTGTACCTCGAATGGCTTGGCCAAATCAAGGAGGGCCAAGACGGGGCTACTAGACATAGCCACTTTTAATGCATTGAAGGCCTCCGCTCTCCTCGGTCCCCAATCCCAGGGTGTGACCTTCTTGAGGAGTTCTGTCAATGGCACTGCGATAAGGGAGTAGTTCTTCACAAACCGCCGATAGAAGTTGCATAAGCCAAGGAACGCCCTCAAGGCGTGGGCATCCTTAGGCGGCGGCCATTCTGTGATGGCCTGAATCTTCTATTGGTCCATCTTGATGCGCCCTTCCTCGATGACATGTCCGAGGAAGTCAACTTGCTTCTGAGCAAAGGAGCACTTGGATAGCTTAGCATAGAGTTCATGCTCCCGCAAATGAGCTAGGACCTTCCGCAAGTGCACAAGGTGTTCTTCCAATATTTGGCTATATACCACAATGTCATCCAAGTAGACCACCGCGAATTCGTCAATGTACTCCCGGAAGACTTGGTTCATCAGAGTGAAAAATGTAGCTGGGGCGTTAGTCAAGCCGAACGGCATGACCAGGAAGTCGTACGACCCATACCTTGTCACGCAGGTCGTCTTGTGTTCATCACCCTCTGCGATACGAACTTGCCAGTAACCTGTCTTGAGGTCTATCTTGGTGAACACCGTCGCACCACCCAGTCTATCGAACAAGTCTGCCATTAGAGGGATAGGGTACTTGTTCTTCACGGTGATTTTGTTTAGAGCTCGATAATCCACACAGAGTCGCAGGCTGCCATCATGTTTCTTTTGGAATAGAACAGGGGACCCTTATGGGGACTTGTAGGGTATGATGATCCCTGTATCTAGCATTTTCGTCAATTATCTCGGAAGCTCGGTGAGTTCGGGTTGTGACATTCTGTAAGGCGCCCGGGCAGGTGGCTTCGCGCCCGGCACCAACTGAATTTCATGGTCCACAGTGCGCCTAGGCGGGAGCCGCTTTGGCATGTCTTGTGGCATGACATCTTCAAACTCCAGTAGTAACTCCTTCAC
>NW_017685660.1:4994-6679 GCF_001879085.1 Nicotiana attenuata | reverse complement strand
GTTCTGATGGGATCCGGTGCGTTAGTGCTGGTATGATCGCATCCGACATTCCTTGCACTCTAAATTCTCTTATTACCTTTCCTCCTTCCGCTCCAGGTCCGAAAGTGTAAAACCTTAAGACGACGTAACTTTACGCTCATTTATCCGTTCTACGCGATTCCTCTTTCGATTTTATGTATTTTTCGCGGGCAAAAGCGTTGACCAATAACTACAAGCCGCGCTCGACAATAATATCACAATTAGAGGGACCGACATGCCTGTCACACTAGGCCGCATGGAACGACGACATCGCAACTAGCCTCCTTATGGATGCCGCCTTCGAGGCCAAGGCATAGTGACATGTCAAGTGCAACGGTGTTAAGCCCGTAAGGTCGTGATTTACAATATCTACCTTTCAAATATTTACCTTTTTTTTTCCCTAATTATTTTCTTTTAAAATAAATTATTATTTCATTAAAAAAAAAATCGTTTACATTTCTTAAAACTCATTTATGAATCTTTTTTATCTACAGTCGATATACTAAAAGAAATAAGATACAAATTCTGCCAAATAGAGGGATGCAACACGAGGACTTCCCAGGGGGTCACCCATCCTAGTACTACTCTCGCCCAAGCACGCTTAACTTCGGAGTTCTGATGGGATCCGGTGCGTTAGTGCTGGTATGATCGCATCAGACATTCCTTGCACTCTAAATTCCCTTATTACCTTTCCTCCTTCCGCTCCAGGTCTGAAAGTGTAAAACCTTAAAACGACGTAACTTTACGCTCATTTATCTGTTCTACGCGATTCCTCTTTTGATCTTATGTATTTTTCACGGGCAAAAGCGTTGACCAATAACTACAAGCCGCGCTCGGCGATAATATCACAATTAGAGGGACCGACATGCCTGTCACACTAGGCCGCATGGAACGACGACATCGCAACTAGACGCCTTACGGATGCCACCTTCGAGGCCAAGGCATAGAGACATGTCAAGTGCAATAGTGTTAAGCCCGTAAGGTCGTGATTTACAATATCTACCTTTCAAATATTTTCCTTCTTTTTCCCTAATTATTTTCTTTTAAAATAAATTATTATTTCATTTTAAAAAAAAAAATCGTTTACATTGTCTAAAACTCATTTATGAATCTTTTTTATCTACCGTCGATATACTAAAAGAAGTAAGATATAAATTCTGCCAAAAANATCTACCTTTCAAATATTTTCCTTTTTTTCCCTAATTATTTCTTTTAAAATAATTATTATTTCATTTTAAAAAAAATGTTTACATTGCTTAAAACTCATTTATGAATCTTTTTTATCTACCGTCGATATACTAAAAGAAGTAAGATATAAATTCTGCCAAAAAAAGGGATGCAACACGAGGACTTCCCAGGGGGTCACCCATCCTAGCACTACTCTCGCCCAAGCACGCTCAACTTCGGAGTTCTGATGGGATACGGTGCGTTAGTGCTGGTATGATCGCATCCGACATTCCTTGCACTCTAAATTCCCTTATTACATTTCCTCCTTACGCTCTAGGTCCGAAAGTGTAAAACCTTAAAACGACGTAACTTTACGCTCATTTATCCGTTCTACGCGATTCCTCTTTTGATCTTATGTATTTTTCGCGGGCAAAAGCGTTGACCAATAACTACAAGCCGCGCTCGGCGATAATATCACAATTAGAGGGCCCGACATGCCT
>NW_017685660.1:0-252 GCF_001879085.1 Nicotiana attenuata | reverse complement strand
AGGGCCCGACATGCCTGTCACACTAGGCCGCATGGAACGACGACATCGCAACTAGACGCCTTACGGATGCCGCTTTCGAGGCCAAGGCATAGTGACATGTCAAGTGCAACGGTGTTAAGCCCGTAAGGTCGTGATTTACAATATCTACCTTTCAAATATTTTCCATTTTTTTCCCTAATTATTTTCTTTTAAAATAAATTATTATTTCATTTTAAAAAAAAATCATTTACATTGCTAAAAACTCATTTATGA
>NW_017685659.1:2082-6680 GCF_001879085.1 Nicotiana attenuata | reverse complement strand
TTTTCAATGGCTTTCTTTAATGTCCAACAATTTTCGGTACTATGACCTTGGGTGTTAGAGTGATACTCACGTCTCGCATTGGAGTCAAAACCTTTTGAGTTTGGATTCACATAATACGGCACGATATGTTCAATCAACTTCAGCTGCATCAACTTTCGAAATAGGCTTGTATACGATTCTCCAATTAGGGTGAACTTTTTCTTTGGCTCCTGTTCTCTCACATATTCCTGTCTGGGACGAGGATTATATGGCACCTGAAAATTTGGCCGGAGTTGATGGAAGACTTGCGGAGTCGGTGCTCGCCATTGTTGGTGATTGGGAGGCCTAGCATAACCCTGAGCATTAAACACTGTGTATTGTTGCGAGGGCACCGAGTACCGAGGACCCTGAGGCGGATAATAATGCTGAGGAGAATTGGATTGTCCTTGTTGGAATTGCACGTACGAAGGAACTATTCCTCTTTGAACTCCCCCGAACCTAGATGCCATCATGGATCCTTCCTCCTTTTTCCGATTTCCAAAACTGCCTGACCCACTTTGAATTGCTTGCGTGGTCGCCTTAAGGGCTGCCTGACTCACAATTTTGCCCGACTTCATGCCATTCTCAACTATTTCCCCAATCTTAATCGCCTCAGCAAAAGGTTTACCAATGGCGGCCAACATATAATGGAGGTAATCAGGATCCTGAGCTTGGAGAAAGTAATCAATCATTTCTGCCTCTTTCATTGGTGGTTTGACCCTAGCAGCCTGCTCTCTCCACTTGATTGCATATTCTCTAAAGCTTTCTGCTGGTTTCTTCTTTATGTTGACAAGAGAGGAGCGGTCTGGCACTATATCAATATTGTACTGAAATTGTTGGACAAAATCTTGAGCCATGTTGTTCCAAACGTGCCAGTGAGAGATGTCCTGATCTATGAACCACTCTGAAGCAATTCCTGTCAAACTTTCCCCAAAATAAGCCATGAGTAATTCTTCTTTACCTCCTGCTCCTCTTAATTGGTTACAATATCTCTTCAAATGGGCAACGGGATCACCATGACCGTCATACTTGTCAAACTTGGGGTCTTGAAGCCCGGTGGCAAATGAACATGAGGGAACATGCATAGATCATTAAACGAAACACTCTTGTGGCCTCCCAAACCCTGTATGTTTCTCATGGTTTGTTCCAAGCTCTTCATTTTTCTGGTCATTTCCTCATGTTCCATATTCTTTTCGAGCTTTTCGATCTCAACTGGGAACATGTTCTGAGAAGTGTGCTTGTATGAATCTGGAACCTTGAAAGTCAGTTCTGGAGAGTAATGTTGGGCATCATAAGCATTCAGATGTGGATCATTGTTGAGCTTTTGAGCAAGAGCCGGTTGAGGAACGGTGAAAGTAGGGACAATGGGTACAGTATGTGGGTCATTTCTGAGGGGTGCAGTTGGAGGATGGGGAATGGAGGTACTAGGGATAGCGGGCAGGTTAATGCTCGGACTGAAACTAGGTTGGTACAATGGGTTACTTGTTATGGAGATAGGCACTTGATTTGCAACTGACACATTATGAAGTTTATCCGAAGGCCCTATAGGTATTGGGGGTGGTGCCTGTCCATTCACCTAGGCTTGGTACATATCTGCCAATTGTTGTTTCAACACTCTTACTTCTTCAACCAGTCCCGAACCTTGTTCAACCAATTGTCCATGGACATCATCATTATCTGACTCATTCTCACTGTTGTTCGCCATTCTACTTTTTCCGTTTGATCTCATGTTGTAAGGGTGAGTCGCCAGTTTAAACCACAAACCAACCACCTCTGTTTAACTTTATCTCTTTAGATGACAAACAACAAACGTGTTAGAGTTAGGCATTTTGCAGATATTTAATCACACATTTTATGTCATGCACCTAATGCCATTTTCATTTCTAGAATGAGTTTGGAAGGCTTCATGCTTCATCCCGACTTATTGGTTAATTATTTTATTTACATCTTGAATTTGACGCCCTTTTTTTTTAGATTAACTATGGCTATGATCGCATCCGATGAGGATTGCCTACGTATCATGACGCCGCATGAATCAGACCATTACGTAGTTCAGGGAAAAACAATAATATTTTTTTTTAAAAGAAACAGTACAATGACAGAAAGGACATTACATTGAAATGACTTAACAGACTCGGCCAGGACTAAAAAAAATGATTTAAGGACTTAACAATGACTCAAATTAAAATATGACCACTACATGAAAAGTTCTAACAACTATGACTATGCTTCAACTCCACAATCTTTTTGCTTTCAACCATTGGAACATCTGCTCATGGTGGGGCTTGACCTGGCTGTCCCCCCAATGTACGGTACATCCTCTCTAGCTCTGCTGCAAGATGACGGGCAAAAGTAGGTGCATGCTCTAAAAAATTCTCATAATCCATCCCTTGGCAGTTCACATAACTTTGAGCGGTATAAACAGCCAAATCATGGACTTGCTCTCTGAAGGCCTGGAAATTCTGGTCTTGATCTTGTAATTGCTGCTGCGAGTGATGGCTATCTCTCTTATGTGGCCCTCGCGATCTAAAGCTGACTCCAACTGAGCCCGAAGTCTAGCCTGCTCGAGTCTCGCATGTGCCCTCTCCCTATCAATATCTGCATGCTGATATTCTCTATTGCACCTTCTCATTTCTTCCAACTGTGCATGGAGCTGAGCTTCTGAACGTACCCAATGGTCCTTCTCTTTCTCGAATTGAGCCCTCTCTTCTTCAAATTTCACCACTTGGCGATCCTTACTAGATTTGGCCTCCTCATTTAACTGCACGATTTTTTCCTTAGCTTTGTCCAATGCCTTTTCAGTCTTTGCCAAGATGGAATCATAATCTTGCATCTTTTCCATCAGATTGACAATGGTTCTTTGGTCTTTCCAACTTCTTACTGGCACTTCAGAGGCTTTCTTCATCTGTTGAAGCCGAACACGAAGGGCTTCATTTTCGCGAATCAAACTCTTCTTTTCACCTTTCGCTTCTTGTGCTTGTAAGTCTTTCTCAAATTTGAGGTTCCTCAGGCTTTCTTCTAAGTTATGAATAGTTGCTTTGTATCCCTTTTCCTTTTCACCCCAAGCCAACCATTCTTGGATTTTGTCATCAAAGGCTTGAACATGCGGCCTTTTCACGGGCCTTTTGGGCTCGGGTTCTGACTCATCATCCACGCGAGATTTCTTCTCAAACCACCTAGCATAACCCGGATCTACCTCACCTTTCGCAGGATCTGGAACTTGGGTATCATCTTTCAAGTAGCGACAACCATTCCAAATTTGTTGGATTAAAGCCTCAGGTTGTGGGGCGTCGGGGTGTAGCTCAATCACTTGCACACTCAAATCTTCGTCATCAGGCACCACTTGGTACCTTCCTAGCTGTCTTAGAACTCTCTGTGGCGCATATGGCTGGACACTTCTCAGACCCAATAGCAGCAAATAACTCTTTAAGGCCGACATGTGTATTACCTCTCTTACCGGGAGCCATCCCAAAGTCCACTCAATTTGACTTGCATTTAAAGATCTTAGGTGGGATATCCAGGCTTTCACCCCTTCTGGAGAATTATAATCTTTTATTCTTTCTTCATAACTCTCAATGACATTGTCCTTGCTCGGACCATACCGCATGAACTTGGGGTGATGTCGGAGATGTTCAATCAACCACATTTGCAACAAAATATTGCACCCTTCGAAGAATTTTGCCCCGGACTTACACAAAGTCAACGCCCGATAAATGTCTGATAGAATGATCGGGGCAAGAGTGTGATGTTCTTTGGTAGTGAGGACATGTACGACCCTGGCTATGCGAATGTCAATCGTCCGCTCTTTGTTTGGGAAGACCATGATCCCTAGAAACGCCACTATGAAAGCGAAGCGACGGTGAATCTGCCATGTGTCCTTGTTCTGCTTGTTGCTAAGGCCCTTTTCATGAATTTCAAACCCATCTGGCTTCCCGAACCTAGAATATAGGAAGTAGAAAGAACAACACCCGTTGACCACGTTGGTCTTTCTGATTTGATTACTGATGTTCAGAAGACCAAAGAATCGGTGTACAGAAGGAGCCTTCGGGAATATGAGCTTCTGTTTTCTCAAATCCCTGCCAAAACCGGAATATCCAGCTATCTCTTCTAAAGTAGGAGTAAGCTCAAAATTAGAGAAGCGGAAGACATTGTGAACAGGGTCCCAAAAAGTCACTAGTGCCTCAATCAAATCATCGCGTGGTTTAACTTTCATAATATCTGTGAGGGCTCCCAAATACTTAGTGACCCATTTCTGACCATCTTCTCCTAAGTCATACCACCACATCTGAAGCTGGAGTAAAAAACCATCTACAACCATCAACGGTGTGTTCTGGATAGTGCTCATTTTGTACCTGTGGGTGATTAAGGTTAGGGTTGACACTAGCCTCAAAAGACAGAACTAATGCACTCGTTTTGTAAAACAATCTTTTGTATATGACTCTATTTTAAGAAAAATCAAAGAGAGGGTGGCTATTTTTACAATTATGACCCCTTCATACTTCCAAAGATAACTTTAATGTTGGGATGGGCATGATGGTAAAAGCGATGCCCAATTGACAGACATGTCCATTCTTGCGAGA
>NW_017685659.1:0-819 GCF_001879085.1 Nicotiana attenuata | reverse complement strand
AAAACAGTATAATCAACAGGACTGAGTTCAAGTAGTATATCAAAATAGTGAGGAAACAGCGATAAAAATCCCAGAAGGGTTCAGGTAGTTGGCGCGAAGCCCAAATATGGCAATCAGCCCAAATCATGATAATAACAAATAAGTTTCAGTCAAATACGCGGTAAAATCATCAATCGGGACGGACCAAGTCACAATCCCCAACGGTGCTCTACCCCACGCTCGCTATCCGACGTGCAAGTCACCTCAATATAGCACTATGATGTGCAATCCAGGGTTTCAAACCCTCAGGATATCATTTACAATCATTACTCACCTCGAACCGGTGAAATCTCTAGCTCGCGATGCCTTTGCCCCTCAATTCGGCCTCCACGCGCGTCGAATCTATCCAAAATCAGAGCGAATACATCACATTAGGCTAAGGGGACATAACTCAATCGAAAAGAATCGAAAAACATCGAAATTCACGAAATTTGCTAAACCCGAGCCCCGGGCCCACTTCTCAAAAAATCAGAAAATTAACATCACCGGATTCCTTATCTCGCCACGAGTCTATACATATCAAAATCACAAGAATCGGAGTCCATTTGACCTCTCAAATCCCTAGTTTAAGCTCTCTTAGGTTCAAGCCCTAAACCACCAAATTTGGCCTTTAATTTCTTAAGTTTTCAGTTCTAACCCATGCATTTACACCATAGAATCATGTTTTTAAGTCCAAGAGTTCATACCTGATCAAAGCCCTTGAAGCCCTCTTCAAAATCGTCCAAAAACTCTCCAAGTCCGAACTGAAATATGTTACTCTTCCAAAATTTCGCGAAGATG
>NW_017685658.1:6051-6680 GCF_001879085.1 Nicotiana attenuata | reverse complement strand
ACAGACGTGAACTTCAATCGGGCACTGTTGACTTGGTGCTTTGTGACAAGAAAGGATTTTGATGCGGCCCGAATAATTGGTGATGAAATGGTCTTACGGGGACCGCTGCTGACAAAGGGATTCTATTTCCCTTCCTTGGTAACCACACCATGCTTGATGAGAAACACCCCCACCAATCCTGCCGATGGAGATTTGCCACCCAAAGCAGCATTCAAAGCTTCTAGCATCAGAGTGGGCCGGGGAATAAGGACCACAATTGAGATAGATGAAATGTAGTTCTGGAAAAATTTGGTAGCTGGGACTACCAGACACTGGAGTTAAGACTGCTGTTGCTACTGTTGTTGCTGTTATTCTTACTGTTACTGTTTCTTACATCAAAAGAAAAAGAGAAGAGCACTACATATGCCTGCAAACTAAGAGTAACAAAATTCCTATCTACGTGTCTTCTGGAGTCAAATATTGATTCTTGACTTGCTCTCTTCTGTTGACCTTAGACTGGATCTTGATTCTCTTTAAAGAGGGATTATGACTCAATCTCGGTTGCTTGCTTTCTGGATCAGATTTTGAGAAATGAAACTTGAGAAGTTGTGTTGCCGACACGTTGTCAAAGTTAAACCCAACTAATCCTG
>NW_017685658.1:0-2236 GCF_001879085.1 Nicotiana attenuata | reverse complement strand
AAGTATTTTGTATTAATTGCTTTATCATTTTAATTCGAATTTGAAGCGATTTATCTTTTTTATTTGTAAATTTGGAGGAAAATTATAGATTTCAAGAGTATTAAAACGAGAATTTAATTAAGTAATTTGGTTGGCTTGCCTGACGGTGGTGTCCGGCGCCATCACGACCATTAGTGGATTTTGGGTCGTGACACTTATATGTTTGATATTAACTTTTATTATATAATGGAAACATATTTTAATGACTTATATAATCCAAGGTTAAAAAAAAATTGCGCTAGAGATTAAAAGTTTTAAATCAACTAAATTTTGTAAATTTAATCCTTCTTTGGATTATATAAGTTCTATCTTAAATATCTTGTATAATATCAGTGGGTACTCCTTCGATTTTTCTAAACTCAAAACTTAATTTTTGAGATAATGCGGGAGAAATATATGGGAAAATTTTGAAAATATAAACATACAACTCGTATAATTGAAAAACAAGGTAAAATACTTTTAACTTAATCATTTGAAAAAATGATAATACAATTATTTTTAAATATTTAAAACTTTTATATCAACTAAATTTTGATAATTAAATATATATTTATTTGGATTATGGAGGAAATTCTAATATTTAAAACTTTAAATAAACTAAGATTTTACCTTAAACAGCTCAACTCACGTCCTTATTTGAATTATGTAACATAATAATATTCTTCATGTTATTTTTTCTAATATTAGAACTTCAAGATTACTAAAATTATATTTATTATTTTTTGTATGATATTTGAAAAATACACTCAATAATTCAAATTTTATTGATCATAGAATTAAAATTAATTAATTTTATATAATTTAATTATCTTAATAATAAAAAAAAATTATACAGAAAGACTTTTTGTGAAATTATGTTTCATTCTCTATTTATATACCAATACTACTAAATACTACTATTAGATATAACTTAGCCCATACTCTTCAACTCAACTTCAAATTCTAAAAAGTATTATCGCATGAAACTTAATAACTGCACATAAGATATACAAAGTTTAAGCTAGCGTTTGGACATAGATTTAGTTGAAACTTGAAAAAATAATTTTTGAAGTAGTTTTGGAAAATAATTTTTGGAAGTTGAAGTTACGTTTGGACATGCATTTTATTTGAAAATTTTTTGAAGTTTTGTGAGTGGGAGAACAAGTTTCACCCAAAATCTACCCTAAACTAGATTTTGGGAACTTGAAAAATAATTTCAGAAATTTTTCAAAAATAGATCATTACTATGAACAACATTGTTTTCAAAAAAGATTTGAAAAAACGTTGCCAAAATGTATGGCCAAACGGGGCCTAATAATATGTATATTGTTATAAATAGAATTTTATTTATGGTGAATGTCTATATTTAGAGAGATTCTAGGGTTCATTGCTTGGTGGCTAAGTCACCCACTCCCTATAAATAGAGGGTTCTATTGTATTGTAATTCATCCCAAAATTCAATAAGAATTTCCCCTCTCTCTTTCTCTGCAATATTGTTCTTCTTCTTTTATTATTTTATAACACGTTATCAGCACGAGACTCTAACCAATTGAGTAGAAGCTTTGGGATTGAGCATAATGATTGTTAATAGTTCTATGAACTTCCTTCATGATTAAATTTTGGATTTAAGGTAAGTATTTTACCGTATTTTTCTCTTTTATTCTATACTTTGATTTTACATACAAGCAAAGACAACAAAGTTTGATTATAACTCTAATGGAGTTTGTACGAAATTACAACCACCTGAAGTGGTAAAATTTCTATGCCTTGCCATGATGAAATTCATGTATGATTGTGGGCAAACTATTGAAAACACGTCCCATTGAATTTGCTCCATTCTCATTCCCTTAAGAGAATGTGATAGCAGTATGTGATAAGTCTGAAAGAAGACAAAATTACTACTATGAATGTATCAATGGATGTGGACGTGGTAATAGACGAAATTATAATCGTCATCATTATGATAAGGAGAATAATAAAGATTCTCAAAGTAACTTTCACTTTGTGAATGTAATATTTGTCATTGATTTGACATGAGATTTTATAAAGCACATATAGATGATTATGGTCCATTCATGATGTGAATGTGACAACATCTGATTTATAAATACATATTCATTCTTGGAAGAATATGAACGTGCTAGTGGTAGTGAATATACCACACTCACCTCTAGAAGGAGGTTTGAGATGATTAAGAAAATAATGTCATTATTATGGC
>NW_017685657.1:5112-6681 GCF_001879085.1 Nicotiana attenuata | reverse complement strand
ACAGTTAAATTACACTGATAGTGTGAAAGATTCATTACATTGTCAGTGTATGTAACTCAAATCCTTAGACAAAACCANTAAAACGTGACATCCATTTACAACGTTACAGCCCCTACACTAACAGAAAATAATATGAAGCTAGTAAAAACAGATTAAGTTTTAAGATGATAACGTTTTTATCAATTAATCAATCACCTATACCTCAATCCTAAACTAGCTGAGATCGAGTATGTGGATCATATGTATTCATTTCACAATTAACCACAAAAAGTTAAAGAGAAATATAAAAATGTAGAAAGCAAGGTGAACAAACCTAAGCAGTACTCTCCTTTGGAATAGCCAATTCGATTAGCATCGTCGTCCTCTTCAATGATTCCGAGGCCAGCGCATATCGTTGACAGCCCTTCCATTGATAATGAATCTTCTTTTTTTTAGGTAGACTTTCTCGAAAAAGAACTTCAGAAGAACAAGGAGTATGTGGGATACCAACAGGGTTCTTTTGTTAAAGAACTTCTAATAAAGAATAACTTTGATGAGGACAGGCTAAAACAATATAACTCCTCAGCGAAATGTATTGATTTACTCTCTAAAGGAAGTGCAAAGGGTGGTATTGCTGCTGCATTTGATGAGATTCCTTATGTGAAACCTTTGCAAGCAATTAATTGCTCGAAATATGCCACTGTTGGACCTATGTATAAGAGCGATGGCTTTGGATTTGTAAGTAACTCTTTTTTGTCTTGACAGTCATTTTCTTTTGATCGATTTTCAAAGAGAAGAAAGTGATTGGTTGTTTGTGCAAGAGAGTGAGCTTTGGGGTCTTAAGGAATGTGACAATGGCATACTCCCAGCTCTAAGGTTGAGCTACTTACATTTGCCACTATACCTCAAGCAATTTTTTGCATTCTGTTCAATTGTATCCTAAAAATCGTAGGTGGTATTAGTACTTGGTACTCATTCCATTGGAGGGGAAGCAAGAATAGGCGCAAGCATGGAAGCATGGATGACAAAAAAGAGACTAGGGACTAGATTTTCTACTGATACCTTTAGCTTCAGAAGGTCTGTTCTCATTGTAAACCACCCTAGTACTCTCTTTATTAAGATAAAAACCAGTAAACTAAGGAGCCATACAACAACTGGAAGGATAAGACAGGATACTACCCAGTTTTCCTCAATAACGCACAAGTTCAGCCACATTAGATAACTCACTATGATCTTTAAGAATGACATATCAACTTTTTGAGGAGTCATAGGAGCAAAGCTAGAAATAGAGTAGCTGGTAGCTTTAGGGGCGGAAGAATTAAACTCAACAACTACCTACTGAAGCATTAAACAGTCTGATGAGTAATAGAATTAGTTAGGGAATTGACTCCTCCACCGTTCTATGTACAAAATGCATGTGACATGAATTATAAGCCCAAATACAACAACAAATTAATAAAAATCGAAGGAGGAAAACTCAAACAGTAGCGACGAAGGACAAAGATGAGTAGTACCATGAGAAGGTTGAGCATTTTCAGCAACACTAGGCATTCTTGATGTTTGTGGTACTCGTTCATGTCCACTATTGGC
>NW_017685657.1:0-1665 GCF_001879085.1 Nicotiana attenuata | reverse complement strand
TTTTTATTTTATTTGTATTTTTTGTATTTCCTGATTTATTAAGATAGCAAAAATAAAATAAAAACCTAGCATATTTCCCAAAATTAAGTTAATTAATTCCTAAAAATTGATTAAATCCTATTTAAAAGTAAACTCATGACAAATTCACCAATTAACAATTAAAAAGGCAAGATGGACTATTTTTGTTATTTTCTTTGTTTTAAACGCAATTTAATCCTAATTAATCCTAAAATGTAAAATTAAACCCTAAATGCACATGCCAAATGTATTTTTTATATTTTTTATATGAATTAAAATGCACAAATAGATGCAAACAATTAACACAAATAACACAAAAATGCACAAAATTGCAGAATAATGAAAGAAAATTTTTTTTGTTTGAATTTTGGGAGTCATTCGCTTAGGGCAAAAATTACGTGCTCACAGCTGCCCCTCTTTGCTCGGGAACACGCAGAGTTCTCGGGCAAAGATAAGTGAGCGAATACGAGCGATTTTTGCCCGTCCGAATACTCCGTATGAAGCATTTTTGAAAACCGTCTGACCGCACCCTGCCTCAAAGGTTGCCTATATATCCTTGGCTAAAAAGAAATCAAGTCAGTGTAGTTCGGGAGGTTTGGTACCTGGGACTACCAGGAGCTGTGATTTCACTGCTGTTGCTGCTGCTACTGCTCGCTAACCTCCTTATTACACCGTGTCAAAATAAAAAGAAGCTAGCCTAAGCTATGATCTATGAATTACAAGAATATTCCTATCTATGCCTTCAAACTTGCTCTTGTGTTGCCTTGAACTTGTATTCTTCCGATGGGATTCTTGCGTTGTTGCCTTGCATTGTGATCGGAGATGTTTTGCCATTCCTGCGAGTGATGCTTGACTACTGAAGTTTGAAATATGTGCCTCTATTCTCCAGGCGGGCTCCTGATTGCTGACGCTTGAAAAGTATTCCCTTGTTCTCCAGGTGGGCTCCTGACTGCAACGCTTGAAAAGTATTCCCTTGTTCTCCAGGTGGGCTCCTGACTGCAACAAAATAAACAAACAAAGAAAATTTTCTGCCCCAGTTTGGTAGCTGGGCACATCATGTTATCAAATATTAAAAATTAAAAGCTAAAATTTGAATTGTACTTCCTTTGTTCTCCAGGTGGGCTCCTGATTGCTGAATTTAAAAAGTATTCCCTTGTTCTCCAGGTGGGCTCTTGACTGCTCAACTTGAAAAATATTCCCTTGTTCTCCAGGTGGGCTCCTGACTGCAACGAAACAGACAAACAAAGAAAATATTCTGCACCAGTTTGGTAACTGGGTACAGCATGTTATCAAATATTAAAAATTAAAAGCTCAAAATTTGAATTGCACTTCCCTTGTTCTCCAGGTGGGCGCCTGATTGTTGAAATTTGAAATGTATTCCCTTGTTTTCCAGGTGGGCGCCTGACTGCTGAAATTTGAGATGTATTCCCTTGTTTTCCAAGTGGGCGCCTGATTGCTGAAATTTGAGATGTATTCCCTTGTTTTTTCCAGGTGGGCGCCTGATTGCTGAACTTGAAATGTATTCCCTTGTTTTCCAGGTGGGCGCCTGATTGCTCAACTTGAAAAATATTCCCTTGTTCTCCAGGTGGGCTCCTGACTGCAACGAAACAGACAAACAAAAAAAATATTCTGCCCCAGTTTGGTAAC
>NW_017685656.1:5213-6681 GCF_001879085.1 Nicotiana attenuata | reverse complement strand
AGCCCAAAGGTTAGTCTGTTACTTATTGAGTTGGTTGTACTCATACTACACCCTGCACCTCGTGTGCAGATCCAGGTGCTTCCGGACACGGCGACTGTTAGACCTCAGAGTGTTATTAGTTGGAGACTATCAAGGTAGCTACCGGCGTCCGCTGACCTTGAGATTCTTCATTTCAATTATTGTACTGTTCTATATTTTCAGACATTGTTTTTATCAGTCAGACTTTGTTATCATCTAGATGCTCATGTACCCAGTGACACTGGGTTTTGAAAATGTAATTGTATTGGATGTTGTGGGATTTTCTATTAAATCTAACTATGATGTTTTCAAACTTAAAGAAATTGTGATTTATTGAGGTTATCGGCATGCCTAGTATTGAGACCACGACAGGTAAGATTTTGGGTCGTGATAGTGAGGGAGGAGTTAATTTCATAAAATTACAAGATACATGTAATTCTATCACAGCAAAGCAGTGCTGGAATTTAAGGAGCGCAGTCCTGGAGGGTATTTAGGACCACTATTCCTACAAGGAATGGACTAGGCTGAACCCTTAGGTTTAAAGGATAAAATGCTAAGCGACATACATAACAAATAGGACAGGACATAAGGGAACATATAAAGACAAATAAAGGCTCACAGATCCCTCCACAAGTTAACATATAATTAGCACGTCTCAAACACATTTAAGGTCTCAAAGATGGGAGTTAGTAAAAGAACCGTTAAAGCATGGTTTTTGAAAATAAAGTAGTGACAGTATCTTAACGAGATGCAGGACAAGTATTCAAAACAACACGATTCTGGGCAGAGAATGGTAACCCAGTAGTTTGAAAACATAATAGAACAAGAACCAGAAAATTAGTGAGAGTAAATAGATGCACAATTTCAAGATTTGTTTCCAGATAGAGCGGGAGTTTCAATAAAAAACAGAGTGAACTTCAGGGAGTCAAAGCAAGAATGGGAGCGGCAGAGTTCAAAATTAAAAGAGGCTGATTAGTCCTAAACCGGTAAAAACATGGTTAATCAATTCTTATTAGGCCTAAAGTTTGCCTAGGCGTCGTACGTATTGCCTAATTATCTTAAAGGGTTAACATGCATATTTGATTTCCAGTTTTAAAAGGGATACACATACAGTTAACCGTACTTGTGTTATTAGATTAAGCATGCTAATGAGGCGTTTAACAATTGCAACTCACACAAGTATAGAACCCTAAACAACAGGATGTCTAATGCACATAGGAGTTCCTAAAATATGATTTCTAAATGCTAATGATTATGACAATGCAGCAATAGCCTTATAACAGTTATTTGCTTGTTGTTAACTGTTCATGGTTACGAAATGAGTATAATAACAGGCTGAAAGTAAAGAACCTAGAGCAAGATCTCTAATGTATGAGATGCATGTCCTATACAAGTTATCTATTGCGCAGATATGTAAATAAAATCCTATAAGCATGTTTTCTACCCATTA
>NW_017685656.1:0-3099 GCF_001879085.1 Nicotiana attenuata | reverse complement strand
AGAATGGCAGGGGGAATGAAACACTAGCAACAAAATTAAAGCAAAGAGCACGGAACTCAGAGAAGAATCCAGAAGAACACACAAACAAGCAAACACGACAATAATACAAATATAAACCCTAAAGCTAGGGTTTCCTCAGACTTAAGCAAAAATGTTTAGAAATAGTACTGAGAATCATGACTTATTACTCAAAATCAGAAGATAAAGTATTTTCGAAAAGGGGTTAAGAAACCCTATTTTCAAAAGGGAACAAAAACGTTTAAAACTTGAATAATCGTAATGATCGAGTAGAGAGTAGTGCAAAACATAAAGGTATGAATTGAAAATTGTTAAAAATACATAGATTTAAGAGGTTTGGGTCGAAGTTAGGGTTTCATAGGAAACCAGTGAGAGAAGTAAGAGAAACATGGCTGTGAAACTTTGGAATAATGGTGTTTATAGCACCATCGAACCAAAACCCATCGGAGAAAAGCCGGAAACAAACCCAGGCAAAGCTTCAGTGAGCGTCTTGCATGGTGGAGACTCATGGGGTCTCAGGGACGGAGGGAACCGGTGAGATAAGGCTTCAAGGCAGCTAGTGGTCGAAAGAGGCGAGGCTGGAGGTGGCCGGAGAAATGGTGAAGGCCATCGGAGAAGAAGAACCAGAAGCTTCTAGAGAGAAGGAGGAGAGGAAGAGACAGAGAGAGAGAGAGAGACCGGTCTCGAAAAGTGAGGGGTCAGGGGGGGTAGGTCAGAGTTTAATTAAGGAAAAGGAATCTGGGCCGTTGATCTTATTTGATCAACGGCTCAGATTAGTTCGGAGTTGGGACGGGTTAGTTTAGGGATTGGGCCGGGGCGAATTTGGTTGGGTTCTGGGTCAATTGGGTTTTATTAAATCTGATGGGGTGGGGTTAAATTGGGGCTAAAATTGAAACAATAATGGGCTATGTGTTAAATAGCCAATCTCCCCCTTTTATCTTATATAAAGTAGTTAAAATGATTTTTTAAAAACAAATTTAAAGCACTGAAGTAATTAATAATATATAAATATTAATCAAAAAATACTGGAAATGATTTTATAATTGTAAAATGCTATTAATCGTAAAATAGGTTATAATTGCAATTATATGTAATTAGCTTTCAAAAATACCAAATAAATTTGTAAAAATATGCAAAAATCACCTTAATTATACTTTGGTGTAAATATGAGAATCGAAATAAATTATTCACAAAAATGATAATTTTGAGAGCAATTACTGGATTTTGTACTGATAAAATAGATAATAAATTGATTTTAAAAATCTTAAAAATTAGGGAAAAATACCAAAACTCTTGGGCATGCTTATATATGCATACACATGCTATTTTGAAAGTATTTGAGTATAAAAAAACATAGGGAAAATTGGGTATCAACAGTTGCCCCTCTTTACCCGAGAAGGATGAAAGAGTTGTCGGGTAAAGATATGATGGCGAATTTTGACCGAAAGAAACGATTTGAAAAGATTTGACCGAGCTCTGGTTCCTGAGCTGCCTAAATATCCCCGGTCTTACAGGAATCAGGCCATATGCAGTTCAGGGTCCATTGATGGAATATGCCGATGGAGGTTTTTTTAAAAGAACGGACGAGATGTTTAGGTTGAGAAAAGTGGTTGAAGTCTGGTAGGTTGCGGGAACTGGAGCGGGATCGCTCCTGCTGAGACGGCTGTTGATAGCCGGTGTACCTGCAAATGACTAATACCAACATATGTTGTGCATAAATTTAAATGTGATGCAAGTTCCCATTGGACCATGAATGTTGTCTTTAGACGGTTAGGATGACATCCTCAGACCATGACGTCCTGGGCCATGAAGCGTATAATAAAGGATTCGCAGGCTATGAAATGATGTTCTCGGGCTATGAGAAAGATGCCTCCGAACCACGATGCCTTTGAATAATGATATGCAAAAGGTAAAATGAGGTCCTCAGGCCATGGCATGGCGTTCTCGGGCTATGAAAATGGTACCTCCGAACAATAATGCCTTTGGACAATTTGGCGATCTTTCAGCCCATGAAATGCAGAAGGTGGCGATCTTTCAGCCGATGCAAGACGTAAATAAAAGGTGGCGATATTTCAGTCGTGCAAGAAAGATAAAGTGGCGATATTTTAACCGGTGCAGGGTTTAAATGAAGTGGCGATATTTTAGCCATGCAAGAAAAAATAAATTGGCGATATTTCAGCCATGCAAGATGGAGACAAAACTTAGTCTCGGGAGGCAGAAAGGCTGCCTTATGCAATGCAGAGAAATGCATATGGAGACAGAGCTTAGTCTTGGAAGGCAGAAAGGTAGCCTTATGCAATGCGGAAAAATGCAGATGGAGACAGAGCTTAGTCTCGGAAGGCAGAAAGGTAGCCTTATGCAATGCAGGGAAATGCAGATGGAGACAATGCTTAGTCTCGGAAGGCAGAAAGGTAGCCTTATGCAATGCAGGGAAATGCAGATGGAGACAATGCTTAGTCTCGGAAGGCAGAAAGGTAGCCATATGCAGTGCGGGAAAATAAAAGGCGAATAGTGATGAAATCTATTAGCTGATAGATGACGACCGATAACTGATTGTGTGGTTTTGGCTGCATGGGGATGCCGTGTGCGGATAGCACTTGCAAATGGTGATGATTCTGAGAAGTTGTATTCCTGAAAAAGTATGGGTGCATAGTATATATCTAATGATTTTGCGACCTGAGTGCCTGCATCCAAAGAAAAATTGTAGAAGTTTTGTAAAAAAGGGTTGAAAGGTTAGTTCGTCTTACCCATGGACTTCGCTCGTCCTACTCGGCTCTTGTTTTCATTGGGGTAGCGTCGCTAAACAAAGCAATTTTGATAGTAGCCATGCACGATTTAGTAAAAATATAATGTAAATACATAATTGAAAATAGTAGTTTTCTTTTAGATGAACCAACGACTGCGACGCGGTTCAAGACATTGCAACCTCTCTCGCTTCAGAGTTTTGAGGGTCCTCCTCAAAATTCTGCCCCAGTTTACTAGGCTGGTGCTTCCAACAGCTGCGTGCGATGAATGGCTGAAAAATCAACTTCAGAATTTTGAGGGTCCTCCTCAAAACTTCTGCCCCAGTTTCTAATGCGG
>NW_017685655.1:5883-6681 GCF_001879085.1 Nicotiana attenuata | reverse complement strand
CCGGATTTCTGGATCGCGGACTGTTAACAGAGTCATAATTTCCTCGGTTCGGGATTCGACCGGTGACTTGGGACACCATTCCAGCGTAGTTCTTCTCATGAGGCTTCAACTGACGAGAAGCATAAGCAATAACTCTACCCTCCTGCATCAGAACACACCCAATGCCAACTCTCGAAGCATCACAATATACGGTATAAGAACCTGAAGCTGATAGTAATATTAGCACTGGAGTTGTGGTCAAGGCAGTCTTGAGCTCCTGAAAGCTCTCCTCACACTCATCAGACCACTGAAATGAAACACCCTTCTGAGTCAACTTGGTCAAGGGCGATGCAATATACGAGAATCCCTGAACAAACCGGCGATAATAACCCGCCAAACCAAGAAAACTACGAATCTCGGTAGCTGAGGACGGTCTGGGCCAACTCTGAACCGCCTCTATCTTCTTCGGGTCAGCCTGAATACCCTCGCTGGACACCACGTCCCAAGAAAGCCATTGAACTGAGCCAGAACTCACATTTGGAGAACTTTGCATAAAGCTTCTCCTCTCTCAATCTCTGCAACACCACTCTCAAATGCTCCGAGTGCTCCTCCTGACTACGCGAATACACCTGATATCATCAATGAAGACTATGACAAACGAGTCGAGATACGGCTGGAACACACTGTTCATCAAATGCATGAACGCGGCGGGGGCATTGGTTAGCCCGAAGACCATCACCAAGAACTCATAATGACCATATCTGGTCCTGAAAGCTGTCCTAAGAATGTCTGAGTCCCTGATCTTCAACTGGTGATAAC
>NW_017685655.1:0-3645 GCF_001879085.1 Nicotiana attenuata | reverse complement strand
CTTTTTAAAAATATACATTTTAAGGTAGTTCAAAACAGAATAACTTAGCTGAGTTTTTGAAAATAGGAAAATATGGCATGACTCGAGCACAAGTATGAAATAAAATAAGTGAGGAAAATATACAATAAAAATCCCCTAAAGGTTCAAACAGTTGGCACGAAGCCCAAATATGGCACTTAGCCCAAAACATAACAATATCAAAAAATTAACTATCAAATACGCAGTACAACAGTCATTTGGGATGGACTAAGTCACAATCCCCAACGGTGCATGACCCCACGCTCATCATCTAGCGTGTGCGTCACCTTAACACAGCCGAACGTTGTGTAATCCGGGGTTTCATACCCTCAGGACAACATTTCAAATCATTACTCACCCCAATCCGGCCCAAAATCTAACTCGCAATGCCTTTGCCCTTCGAATCGATCTCCGGATGCTCCGAATCTACTAAAATCAGAACGTAACCATTAACTTATGCTAAAGGGACGAAGCCCACTCGAAAATGATCGAAAAATGTCACAAAATCCGAAATTAGTCAAAACCCGACCCCCGGGCCCGCGTCCCGGAACTGGACAAACATTATACCAAAATGTTCTTCATCATCTCACGAGTCCGTACGTATAAAGAATTCGAAAATCAGAGTTCGTTTGACCCCTCAAATCATCCCGAGAAGGTCTCATAATCTCAAGCCCTAACTCCACCTTTTTCTACTAGTTTTCATGAATTAAACACTGATATTTTGTTCCTTAATCACAAATAATCGAGTTTTAGGGTCCAAAATCCTTACCTCAATGAAGAACAATGATTTCCTCTCTTCAAAATCGCCCAAAGCTCCAAAATTCGTGTTTAAAAGTGAAGAAACCCTCTAAAAACCGCGAAGGAGAAAATATAACATTCTGACCCAGGCATTTACGCATCTGTGGTGCTTCAACCGCATCTGCGGTACCGAATTTGTGGTCAATGAGCCGCTTTTGCGGCTTTCACTTAACTCATCCAAAACCGCATCTGCGATGCCAATTCCGTATTTGCGCCTTCGCAGGTGCGATCCCCACAACCGCATCTACGGTTCCTGCCTTCCCAGGCATTTTTCCGCTTCTGCGATCACCTTTTCCGCATCTGTGTCATCGCACCTGCGGTCCCCAATACGCAGGTGCGGAAACACCAGAAGTAGCAGAAATCTGCAACTTCTCAAAATCTCAAACTCTTCCGTCAACCATCCGAAATCACCCCGAGGCCCCTGGGACCTCAACCAAAAGTACAAACATATCCCATAAACTTATTCAAACTTGTACCAATCTTCAAAACACCACAAACAACATCAAAATCTCCAAAACTCATCGAATTCAAGCCTAAGGTTCTACATCGGACCTCCAAAACACATTCCGATCACACTCCTAAGTCCCTAATCATCTTTCGAAGCTATCCGAACAATCAGAACTCACATTCGAGCCCTCTAACATAAGTCAATATCCAGTTGACTTTTCCAACTTAAGCCTTCTTAAAAGAGACTAACTCTCTCAAACCTTCTCAAAACCTTTCCGAACCCGAGCCAACCAACCCGATCACATATAAAACCAATAATTAAGGAAAAAAAGCAGAAATGGGGGAAATGGAGCGGTAACTCATGAGACGACCGGCTGGGTCGTCACAGTCCAGTTGGTAAGGACTTGTACTATGAGGAGGAGCCGGTAGCTATTCTAGACCGGCAGGTTCGTCAGTTGAGATCGAAGAAGTTCCCTTCAGTTCGTGATCAGTGGAGAGGTCAGCGTGCCGAGGCAGCTACCTGGGAGTTGGAGTCCGATATGCGGAGCCGATACCCCCATCTTTTCCCCGACTTAGGTACTTATTTTTTATGTCCGTTCGAGGACGAACGGTTGTTTTATAGGTGGAGGATGTGATGACCCAAAAGGTCAACACTCGTTTTGAAAGTAAATTCTGTGTTCTGAGGCCTTACAAACCTCCTTTTATCTCACCTCGATTTGCGTGCGCGGTCCAAGCGTATATCCGGAACGCTTTTATGTGAAAATTTGATAAAAATGCTAATTTGGCCTTTAAAATTAAATTTATGTTGACTTCGGTCAATATTTTGGATAAACGGACTCGGCCCCTGATTTGACGGTCCCAGAAGGTCCATAGAAAAATATGGGAGTTGGGCGTATGCCCGGAATTGGATTCCGAGTTCCCAAGCCTGAGAAATGAATTTTTGAAGAAAATTATTTAACTGAAATTTTAAGAGTTTTTGGAGACTTAAATGTATTTGAACTTGATGGTATCGGGCCCGTATTTTGGTTCCGGAGCCTGGTACAGGTCTTATATGTTATTTAAGTTGTTCCTATAAAATTTGGTAAGAAACGGACTTCATATGACGTGAATCGGACCCTCGGTTGTGAAATTTGAACCTTAAGAGTTCTTGGGATTTTTCTTTGATTTTGATGCTAAATTCGTAGTTCAAGGTGTTATTTTGGCGATTTGATCACGAGCAAGTCCGTATGATGTTTTTAGGTTAGTGCGCATGTTTGGTTTGGAGCCTCGAGGGCTCGGGTGAGTTTTGGATAGGCCACGGGGTAAAATTGAACTTAGGAGTAGCAGCTGATGTGTTGCAGGTCTGCAGGCTTCGCATTTGCGAAGCCTGGCTCGCAAATGCGATCTCGCATTTACGACTAACCATCGCATTTGCGATGACTGGGCAGGGGGTGACCTTCGCATTTGCGAGGCTCAACGTCGCAAATGCGACCATAGCAGGTACCGCAATTGCGAACTTTTGTTCGTATTTGTGAAGAAAGCAGGGGCAGGCCTACCTTCGCATTTGCGAAGCCTGGGCCGCATTTGCGAACCTGACTTTGCAAATGCGATATCTGCACCTGTGCAAATTATAACATAGCCGAAATTTCAACCATTTTTACAACTTTCTCAAAACCTAAACTCTCTTGGGCGATTTTTTAAAGGCACTCACTCTTCCAAATCATTAGTAAGTAATTTCTAACTCATTTCTTTCAATCAAATCCATCTTTTTACATGATTTCAATTCAAAATCAAGGGTTTTCATGGGGAAATTGGATGTTTTTGGGTACAACTTAGGATTTTCAAATTTTGGGGATTTGGTCCTCGATTTGAGGTCCGATTTCAAAACGAATTATATATTTGAGTTCGTGGGTGAATGGGTGATTGGGTTTTGGTTCGAACCTCGGGTTTTGATCATGTGGGCCCGGGGTCGATTTTTGACTTTTTGGGGAAATCTTTAGAAAACCTATTTTCATGCATTAGAATTGATCCATTTAGTATTTATTGATATCGTTAAGTATATTGTAACTAGATACAAGCGAATTGGAAGTGGAATCGAGAGGTAAAGCGGTAGTTGAGGCTTGAATTGTGTTCCTGGCATTGAGGTAAGTGTTTGGTCTAACCTTAGCTTGAGGGATTAGGAGTTGTGTCTTGTTTGCTTTGTGTTAATTGTTGAGTACGACGTACAGTTGTATCTCCAATACTATTTCACAATATCTTGCCCCAAAGGCGAATTGTAGCAGATCATAAGACCGAAAACTTAGTACGTTCAATTAGGACAACGACACCCCATCATAGAAGAAAACTCCACCACGCTTGCAAATACCAAGTCTCATTACTTCCACCAGCCCACATCTGACCATC
>NW_017685654.1:5364-6682 GCF_001879085.1 Nicotiana attenuata | reverse complement strand
TTTCTTCATTTTCTCCTTCAAGCATGTGTAGCTAAACCAATTAGCTAGGGTTGTGGCTCAACCCTAGTGTGGGTAATTGATGGGTGTTGCCATCTAGGTTTAGATTGACTATGGGTGTTTGCTATTTGGGTTGATTTTATGTTTTAATCTATAAATTGGTGGTTGCAAACACTGATTTGTGCTTTGTGGATTTGACTCTTCTTGAGAAAGAGAGTCTAAGTCTCCAAAATTGACCCAACAAGAAATTGGGATGGACTCATGAGAAATGATAGTCCCAATTAACGGGTTAAATATCGAGAGAGTAATCACCCTACTTGAACCCTAATTGCTTGGTCTAATTTGCCTACCCATCTGGTCTTGAGAGAGTCGAGTGGGCAAAATCACTCTCTCTACCGAGAGGTGTGAGAGTGGGTAAAATTGTGCAACGGTTATAGCATAAGCCCCAATTATGTCAATCGAACCTTAGTAACATCCACCCGTCAATTAGCCACCTAGGTGACGCCACGACCCTAGTGCCCTTCTTACCATTAGATACAACTTTAGCAATTATCTCTTAGCATAATCTAGTTTCAATTAGTAGTTTGATAATAGTAGTTTATAATTGAAAAACCCAAAAATGTTAGAAGTGACATTTTGAACAATTACACGACTCTAGTCTAGATAGATACCCAGCTCCAATTTCTAGCTCTCTGAGGAATTCGATCCCGACCCTCATATCGGGTAAAAGCTATTGCGACCCTCTCTTCCTACTTTATAGTAGTGTGGAGTTCGACCTTTGACACTCCACTCTGCTTGCATCATCATCGACATCAAGTTTTAAGAGCACGGCCCCAAGAGGGTCCTCCACGTTGATCATAGAACTTGTGTCATCCGCTATCACAACTGTGACAATGTCTACAAAAGAGCACACCTCGGTGCTATTGGGATGCTTCATGGATTTGCAAACATGGAAGACGACCTTCTCATCACCTACCCTGAAAGTTAGTTCACCCGCTTCAACATCAACCAATGCCTTCCCCGTTGCAAGGAAAGGTCTCCCTAGAATAATTGGGACCCCATAGTCCACCTCACAGTCCAAAATCACAAAGTCCGCCGGTAGGATAAATATGTCCACCCGGACAAGCACATCATCTACTATACCCAGAGGACGCTTCATTGATCTATCTGCCATCTGTAATCGTATGGAAGCTGGCCTTGGTGGCGCAATACCTAGAGTCTTGAAAACTGAGAAGGGCATTAAATTGATGCTTGCCCCAAGATCACATAAAGCTTTGGCAAAGTCTGCACTACCAATGGTGCAAGGGATAGTGAAAGCACC
>NW_017685654.1:0-1817 GCF_001879085.1 Nicotiana attenuata | reverse complement strand
AAAAAATCAATCTTCTCTCTCAAATCTCTTACATTCTAATATTCTATCTATATTCTATATTATTCTCTCAATTTTGTTACTATCAAGTATCAAGTATCAACTATCAAGTGTCAAGTGATATCTTTCAAGTTTCAACTTTCAAGTATTTGGGCAAATTTTTTGGAGCAACTTTCAAGCTTCAAATTAATTCGTCAAGTATTTGGAGCAATATTTCGGGCAATTTCTTCAAGTTTCAATATTTAATCACGGTGCACTCGTTCCATCTCCTAATTTTAATATATAATTTTTGCGTATCATTTTAGTGCTTAATTTTTGTGTTTACTTTACGTGTTATATTTTCGTATTTCATTTGTGTGTTTAATATTTGTGTTAGCCGTTTTTTAATTTAGTTTCGTAGTTTAAATTATGGACACCGTTAAAAATGTATTTTAGGAGTTTTTTAAAGTAAAGTAGTAAAAAAAGTAGTAAAGGTGAAAGTAGTAGTAATCCTAATCCTAACCCTTCTCCTAGACCCCCTAGAGTTAGAAAGCATATTGATGAAATGACTCATGTTGATGAAACTTCATTTACTCAAATCCCCACATTTTATGATGTTCATGTCGGAGAACAATTAGATCATGAAACTTTACAAAGACAATTTGGCAATGATATTTTTTTTGAGGATGAAGAAAATGAGGAAGAAGAATTAGATGAAACACCCACTAGTCCCGCAACACAAGCTCCAACTCAGAGTCAATCTCAGTCTGGAGCTTTACCCCCTGTACCCCCTGTAAGGGGTAAGCCTAAGGTTGAACGTCCCAAAACATCACTTGTATGGAAATTTTTTAAACATGATAAAGTCAATCATCGTGCTATCTGTGAAAAATGTAAGCAACAATTTGCACACTCAGTAAGTGGTGGGACGGGGGGTTTAACTAGACACTTAAGAAGTGCTCACAAAGATTTATGGGAAGATATGGATGATATAACAGGTTTTGATTCCTCTGTTGATGATGAACTTGATTCTTATCTTAATCAAGGATTGGAAAATATTAAAGACGAAGAAGGCAAGGAACAACTTTTGTCATGGTGGAGGGAGCGTGGCAAGGCTTTTCCAACACTTTCAGTTATGGCCCGAGATATCCTGGCTATTCAAGCATCATCAGTAGCATCGGAGAGTGCTTTTAGCGCGGCAAGATTTCAAATTGGAGATCATAGACATTCATTAGCGGAGGACAGTCTAGAGATTTCCGTCTTATTCAGAGATTGGATTAATTCAGAAAGAAGAAATCTTGGTTTTGAAAAACTAACCACTAGGGAAGAAGAAGAATACAATGAGATACTTACCACTGGGAGCGATGACGGCATGGAGCTCATGGAACATCAATCAACATTGCCAATTCCAGTAGAATGTCCAAGAGATATTATTGATAAGTTACAAAGAAGCTATATAGGAGCTTACAAATATTAGTATGATAATTTGTAATTGGCTACTAAGAGGCCTAGTTCAAATAGAACCCTTCCTAGAAGGTGGCTGCGTAGAATAGGTGCTCTTCAAAAGAATTATATTTGTATTTGAGATTTGAAAGTTCTATTAATAAAATAAAAGGCTCTAAGAGATGAATTATTTTTATGAATTGTCTTAGTTACTTAATAGTTAATACTTTGAAATTATATTAAATAAATTATAACTCTATTATAAATTTATATTTACTAGATTATTTCATTACAAGTCTTTTGTTTTAATATTTTACAATTCTTTACTTAGTTTTCTAATTTTCTTTTTAACATACTAACATAGTAACATTTAAGTTTATTAAATAAGTCAAAAATCTAGT
>NW_017685653.1:5831-6682 GCF_001879085.1 Nicotiana attenuata | reverse complement strand
ATTATCTTTGGGACTTGCCCTGTTCAAATCTCGGTAATCCACACACACCCGGGTTTTCCCGTCTTTCTTTGGTACTGGGACCACATTAGCCAACCACGTGGTATATTGGACCACTCGGATTACCCCCGCCTTCAACTGTTTTGTGACTTCCTCTTTGATCTTGTCACTGATATCAGTCTTGAACTTCCTTTGCTTTTGCTGTACTGGAGGACAATCGGGGTGAGTTGGCAGCTTGTGCACCACTAAATCCATACTCAGTCCTGGCATATCGTCATATGACCAAGCAAACACATCTTTGAATTCGAACAGGAGCTGGATTATTGCATCTCGAGTGTGTTGATCTGTGTGAATGCTTATTTTGGTTTCCCTTATTTCTTCGGCCGTTCCCAAATTAACCGGTTCAGTGTCATTCAGGTTTGGCTTAGGTTTGTTCTCGAATTGTTCCAGTTCTCGGTTTATCTCCCTAAAAGCCTCTTCTTCATCATATTCCGGTTCTTGGTTCATTATTTCACAATTAAACAGCGTGGTTGAGTCCGGGCATGGAGTCCGCAAGCATGTCATGTTATTTAAAGCTGCATTATTATAACTGAAAAGAAAAGATGAAAAAGGAAAAACAATCCAAAATTAGAAAGAAAAGAAAGATGGACGATGAAATATTGATTTCATTTCTTGGAATTGGAAAGATAACAGGGTTTACATTCAGGAATTTAAAAGACATGAAACTAAAAGACACCCGAGCTACACCCTGAAAATAACTCGAGATGTAGAAAAAGGTGGCAGGGCTAGTCTACCGGGGACTTTCGCCTAATCGGGAATGGCGTAGCCTTCCAGTTTTTGAGTTTAGCATCTGG
>NW_017685653.1:0-1852 GCF_001879085.1 Nicotiana attenuata | reverse complement strand
AATTTTCATTTAATAACTAAAGACTAATTACAAAGTCTACTTAGTACTTAATTTTTACTTTCGTTTTTTTTTCGTTTTTTTTTTTTTTTTTTTTTTTTAGAAATAAAAAGTACAATCCAGACACGAAAACTACAGACTCAAGAGTACATCAAAGCTTCAAATCCTGGGGCCCGCGGGGCATCACTCGGCATCGCCGCGGGCCTGCGTGCAAGACCCTTTTGCAACTGATCTAGATCGTTCATAACCTGGCGAACAAATATCATCACGGAGGCAAAGAATGTGGTATGACCCATCCGTTCACCGGCTTGGCACTTCATGACAATGTAGTTGGCAATGTTTCTGATTCTTTCCCTGATTTGACCTTTCTCTTGGAGTAGCCGGCTTATCTGTTGAGTACGAGCCTCTAGTACCTGAGAATCCTGGAAGTGAAGGTCTTGTAACAATTTTACTTCCTTCTCCATATCGGCGATTAATTCATAACATTTTTCCCTCTCAGCCTGTAGCTCTTTCTCCCGACGGGCTGCCTTTTCTTCAAGAATGTTCATTTTCCTTTTCATGTTAGCGATGGTTCCCTCATAGTTTTTCTTCATTTGCTGTACAAACTGGGCCCTTTCCTCGGTCTTCTTGGCCCATTGAACCCGAAGTTTTGCCATGCTTCCCTCGGCTTTTTCCAATTCTTCCTGACAGTCTTGGACTCGTTTCTTCAACCCTCTTACCAATCTCTCGTCGGATAGACTTCTTTCTCGATTCCTTGCATCTAATTTCAGTTGTTGAATTTGGGCCTTGAGAGCTTCATTCTCCTGGGCCAATTGCTTTTTATCACCTTCGTCAGCTGCGGCTTGCAAGCTGTTTTCGAACCGAAGCTCCTGAACCTGTTTTTCCAATGCTCCAATTCGAGCTCTGTACTCCTTTTCTTTATCCAACCAATCCCACTGTACCTGAGCCTCGCTTGTTAATTGTTGCACATGTGGCCTTTTGGCGGGTCTCTCGGGGATTTGAAACCTTTTACCGAACCAAACCAAGTATTTGGGATCTACCTCACCTCTGGCCCGGTCCTGTACTATAGTTTTGGGCTCAAGGTACCTGCACTCATTCCATATCTTTCGGATTCGGCCTTCAGGGAATGCAGCCTTTGGGCCCAACTCAATGACTTGCCCACTCAGGTCTTCATCGTTGTGCATCGTCTGGAATCTTCCAAATTGTCGCAAAACACGGTAAGGAGCATAAGGCTGAATGCTTCGAATACCCATCAAAAGAATATAAGGGACCTCTGCTGATGTATATACAGCTTCAGTAGGAGGAAGCCATCCATAAGCCCATTCCACTTTATCTGCAGTGAGGGATCTTAAACATGACGACCAGGCCTCAGTACCCTCCGGGAACTCAATACCTGTAACTCGGGTCTCGCACTCTGCAATACAACTCAACCCGGTTAAGCCGTAGTTCATATATCCTGTGCGGTGACAAAGATGTTCCTGTATCCATAACTGCAAGAGCAAATTGCAACCTTGAAAGAATTTCTCCCCTTCTCGACATTTGGTCAGAGCTCGGTATATTTCTGCTACAATCAGGGGAACCACTGTGCTAGTAGGTTTCTTCATAGCAACATCTAGCATTCCTACTAGGCCAAGGTCTATGTGACCATCCTTTCTAGGACAAATTACTACTCCCAAAAAGGCCACCATGAAGGCTAATCCCCGTCGGGCTTCCCATTTATCTTTGTTGCCAGCATGTGTTAATCCTGTATTGGGTTCCTCAAAACCTTTGGGGTTACCTTNTACCGGTGGTACTAGGAATGTAGTGTACACACCTTCCGCCAGATGGGGTCGTTGAATATCCCGACTCGATGCTC
>NW_017685652.1:0-6682 GCF_001879085.1 Nicotiana attenuata | reverse complement strand
GAGGGATCACTTGGTATCCCTAGGATCTCTTGGTATCCTCAAATCGTACATTTACATGTGCAAGGGATCTCTTGGTATCCCGCACCTCAGTTCAGAACATAACAAGTACAGGGGGATCTCCCGGGATGCCGTCCCGTAGTCCCAATTTAAAACACACAATAACAGCCCAAAACATTAGGATAAATGCTAAACTCAGAACAAGTAATAGAAATCCTAGCCTAACATGCTTCACATAGTACAAACAAGACAGTTTAAGCACTTAAGCAAGTAAGTCAACTAAACATGCTTCTCTAAACTAGCATAGGATAAACTTAAAATTCAAAATAAACAGGTAGGCAAGAAGAACTCAATTTAAATACTTCAAGTAAAATGGATCTCCAACAATTAGCTCAAGTGCGCGCTCGTCACCTCAGTACGAGGCTTTCAAATATCAAATATCATGTCCTAAGGGGAAGAGGTCCCCCACACAATGTTAGACAAGCCACTTATCTCGAACCGGCTCAATATCAACTAGAAACCACGCCCTTTCCACGAGTATCCGACTCCAAATTACCCAAATCTATTCAATTCAATTACACATTGTAAATAACATCGCAAACAACTGGTTTTGCTATTTAATTCAAAGCTACAACGTGAAATTAGGTGAAATGACCAAAATGCCCTTGAGGCCAACGCCTCGGAATCAAATAATTTTCACATTTTCAGAACCCTCGTACTCTCACGAGTCTAACTATATAAAAATCTCCCAAATCGAAGGTCAAATGCTCACTCAAAACTCAATGGTTTAGCCTATGAAGTTTTACCCAATTTCTTCCAATTTTTTATCCCAAATTCGAATTTTAATGATGGATTTAACTACAAAATGATGAAATATAACTAGAAGGGATCAAAGAAACATTACCCAATAATCTTCTCTTCAAAACCCTCTGAAAATCGCCCTTCCCCGAGCTCAAATTGATTTTTCTAACTTATGAAATCTAACCCTCGAAATTTCTAAATCTGCACAAGCATTTCCGCTTCTGCGGACAAGGGACCGCTTCTGTAGTCCCGCTTCTGCAGACCAAGCGCCGCTTCTGCGGCTTTTCCTTAAGTTGCCAGGCTCCGCTTCTGCGGTCTTATACCGCACCTGTGGATTCCGCTTATGCGGATTTCCTACCGCTTCTGCGGTTTCAACCAAAGACCCAAGGGCCGCATCTGCGACTATTATCTCGCAGGTGCATAGCCGCTTCTGCTGTTACACTTCCGCACCTGCGAAAACTGAAGAACACTTGAATTTTGCTCCTGCGATGGACAGGCCGCTTCTGCGGCTCCGCACCTACGGAACCCAAACCGCAGGTGCGGTTATGCCAGGTACCAGCAGTCTTCAGCAATTCTTCAACTTCAAAAACCTTTCGTCAACCATCCGAATTCATCCCGAGGCCCCCGGGACCTCAACCAAAAACACCAATAACACATAATACCTCATTCAAACTTGTACCAATCCTTAAACCACCTAAAACAATGCCGGAAACTCGAATTAATCAATGGTTTGAGCCTAAGAACTTCAAATTCCATAAAAATACATTTTCGATCAAAAACCCAACCAAAACACGTCCGAATGACCTGAAATTTTGCACACACATCCCAAATGACATGACGGAGCTACTGTACTTTCTGGAATTCTATTCCGGCCCTCGGATCAAAAACTCCTTATCGGACCAGAAACTTCAAAAATTCAACCTTCGGCATTTCAAGCCTAAATGAGCTACGGACTTCCAAAATACATTCCGATCACGCTCCGAACCCCGAAATAACCTAACTGAGCTAACGGGACCATCGGATTTCCATTCCGAGGTCTTCTTCACACTGTTCCGAGTACGGACAACTTTTCAACACTTATGCTCTCATTTAGGGACTAAGTGTCCCAAAACTCTCCGAACCTCAACACCGAACGTCCCGGCAAACCAAAATGGCAGAAATGAACGTAGGGAAAGCAGTTAATAGGGGATCGGGGCATAAATTCTTAGGACGACCGGCCGGGTCGTCACATCCTCCTACACTTAAACATTCGTCCGTCCTCGAACGAGCATAGAGAACATACCTGAAGTAGTGAAAAGATGAGGGTAACTATTGCGCATATCCTGCTCGGTCTCCCAAGTCACCTCCTCGGCCGGCTGACCCCACCACTGAACCTTCACTGAAGCTATGTTCTTTGACCTCAACTTTCTGATCTGCCTGTCCAATATAGCCACTGGCTCCTAAACATAGGATAGATCCTTGTTCAACTAGACTGAACTAAAATGATCCCAAGACCCTCCACACTCAATCACACACGCACGGAGCATATCCTCAAGAATCTGAATAGTGCGCTCGGACTGTCCGTCCGTCTGGGGGTGAAATGCTGTACTCAACTCCACCCGAGTACCTAACTCCTGCTGCACAGCCCTCTAGAACCCCGATGTAAACTGAGCACCTCTGTCCGAAATGATAGAAACTGGAATACCATGCAGACTGACGATCTCCCAAATATAAATCTCCACCAACCGCTCCGATGAATAAGTGGTACACACAGGAATAAAATGAGCGAACTTGGTCAGTTGATCCACAATAACCCAAATAGAATCAAACTTCTTCAAGGTCCGTGGGACTCCAGATACAAAGTCCATGGTGATGCGCTCCCATTTCTACTCCGGAATCTCTATCTGCTGGAGCAACCCACCCGGGCGCTGGTGCTCATACTTCACCTGCTGGCAGTTGAGGCATTTAGAAACATAACCAACTATATCTTTCTTCATCCGCCTCCACCAGTAGTGCTGCCTCAAGTCCTGATACATCTTCGTGGCACCCGGATGGATGGAATACCGCGAACTATGGACCTCTGCTTGAATCAACTCTTGAAGACCATCAACATTGGGCACACAAATCCGGCCCTGCATCCTCAATACCCCATCATCTCCAATGGTCACATCCCTGGCATCTCCACGCTAAACCTTGTCTATAAGGACAAGTAAATGAGGGTCCTCATATTGCTGCTCCCTGATACGATCAAATAAGGAAGACCGAGAAACCACATAAGCTAGAACCCGGCTGGGCTCTGAAAGATCCAATCTCACAAACTAGCTGGCTAAGGCCTGAACATCCCTCGCCATAGGCCTCTCTGATGTTGGAAAATATGCCAAACTCTCCGTCCGGCGACTCAAGGCATCCGCCAGCACATTGGCCTTGCCCGGGTGATACAGGATAGTGATGTCATAATCCTTCAGCATCTCTAACCACCTCACCTGACGCATATTAAGATCCTTTTGCTTGAGTAAGTGCTGCAAACTCCGTTGGTCAGTATAGATCTCACAAGGCACACCGTACAAATAATGACGCCAGATCTTCAAGGCATGAACAATGGCAGCTAACTCAAGGTCGTGGACATGGTAATTCTTTTCATGTATCTTCAACTGTCTGGATGCGTAGGCAATCACCCTACCGTCCTGCATCAACACCGCTCCAAGGCCAACTCTCGAGGCATCGCATTAGACAGTATAAGACCCCGAACCGGTAGGCAACATCAAGATAAGGGCTGTAGTCAAAACTGTCTTGAGCTTCTGAAAGCTCGCCTCACACTCCTCTGTCCACTGAAATAGGGCACCCTTCTGGGTCAATCTAGTCATAGGGGCCGCAATCGATGAAAATCCCTCGACGAAACGACGGTAGTAGCCCGCCAAACCAAGGAAACTGCGAATCTCTATAGCTGAGGACGGCCTAGGCCAACTCTGCACGGCCTCTATCTTCCTCGGATCCACCCGAATACCCTCACTCGAAATCACGTGGCCTAAGAATGCCACAAAACTCAGCCAAAACTCACATTTTGAGAACTTTGCATATAACTTCTTCTCCCTCAGGGTCTGAAGCACGGTCCTCAAGTGTTGCTTATGATCTTCCCGACTCCGGGAATACACCAGAATATCATCAATAAAAACAATAACGAACGAGTCAAGATATAGCCTGAATACGCTGTGCATCAAATGCATGAAAGCTGCTGGGGCATTGGTCAGCCCAAATGACATAACAAGGAACTCATAATGACCATACCGAGTTCTGAAGGCACTCTTTGGGATATCTGGCTCCCGAATCTTCAACTGATGGTAACTCGAGCGCATGTCAATCTTAGAAAACACTTGTGCGCCCTGAAGCTGGTCAAACAGATCATCAATATGAGGCAAAGGATAACGGTTCTTCACTGTAACTTTGTTCAACTGACGATAATCAATACACATACGCATAGAACCATCCTTTTTCTTCACAAACAAGATAGGAGCACCCCACGGTGAAACACTGGGTCGAATGAAACCCTTACCAAGCAATTCCTGCAACTGATCCTTCAACTCATTCAACTCAGGAGGAGCCATACGATACGGAGGAATGGAAATGGGTTGAGTGCCCGGCAACAGATCAATGCCAAAATCAATTTCTCTATCGGGCGGCATGCCCGGTAGATCAACTGGAAATACATCGGGATAATCCCGTACAACTGGAACTGAATCAAAAGGGGTGTCAACACTAACATCTCTCACATATGCCAAATACGTGGCACACCCCTTCTCAACCATGCGCTGAGCTTTATGAAAAGAGATGACTCTACTGGGAGTGTGATCTAATGTACCACTCCACTCAATACGCGGAATACCTGGCATAGCCAGCATCACGGTCTTGGCGTGACAATCAAGAATAGCAAAATAGGGCGACAACCAGTCCATGCCCAAAATAATGTCAAAGTCCAGCATACCGAGTAACAATAAATCTGCTCTAGTCTCAAAACCATGAATAGTAACCAAACATGACCGATAAACGCGATCCACAACAAGAGAATCTCCCACAGGAGTAGAAACATAAACGGGGGCACTCAAAGAATCCCGAGGCACACCCAAATGCGGAGCAAAGTAAGAAGACACATAAGAATAAGTAGAGCCCGGATCGAATAGAACCGATGCCTCTCTGTGACAAACTAGTATAATACCTGTAATGACGGAGTCGAAGGCAACAGCCTCAGTACGAGCAGGAATAGCATAATATCTGGCCCGGCCCCTCTCTCAAGGGCGACCTCTATCTCCCCGACCTCCGCCCCCAGCCGGCTGGGTAGGTGGGGTAGTGACCATGGCCTGAGAACTCTGTTGAGTGCGTTGTGGCTGAGAAGTCTGTGGGGGCGCACTCCTCCCAAGTCTAGGGCAATCCCTGACCACGTGGCGTGTATCACCACACTCAAAACAAGCTCTGGGAGGACGCGGTGGTTGTGACTGACTAGGGCTAGGTCTACTGGACTGACCTGTGGAAGCACCCCGCGTAGGAGGCGCGCTAGAAACTGGAGGTGCATAGTAAGGCTCTTGAGGTATAGGCGGAGCTGGAGCACTGCTGGCTACTGGAAGAGCTGAATGGACAGGGCGACCCGCATAACCTCTACCATAATGACCTGCTGATGGGGTACGGGCACCAGAGTAGTGACCCGACTCTCGAGACCTCTTGGCCTCCCTCTCCCCACGCTTCCTGGCGAGCATACCCTCAATCCTCCTAGCAATGCTCACTACCTGCTGATAAGGAATGTCCATCTCCAACTCTCGAGCCATGCTAGATCTGATGGGTTGAATAAGACCCTCAATGAACCTGCGAACTCTCTCCCGAACTGTTGCAACCAATGCAGGTGCATGCCTGGCCAATTTGGTATAGCGGATAGCATACTCCGAAACGGTCATAGCACTCTGGCGCAAATGCTCAAACTCTGCACGCCATGCATCCCTGAGGCTCTGGGGAACAAACTCTCTCATAAACATATCCGAGAGCTGGGTCCAAGTCAGTGTAGTAGCCTCGACTGGTCTGTCTATCTCATAAGTGCGCCACCAATCATAGGCGGCTCCCCGAAGCTGAAAAGCAGTGAAAGAAACCCCACTGGACTCCACTAAGCCCATAGTGCAAAGAATACGATGACACTCCTCTAGAAATCCCAAGGCATCGTCTGATGCTAATCCACTGAACACTGGGGGATCATACTTCTTGAACCTCTCAAGTCTCTGTTACTCGTCCTCTGAATCAGCTGACCCATCCTCGGGCTGAACTGGCGCTTCAGGCGGTGCCGGAGTTATCTCGGGAGCCTGCTCAACCTGCATTCGCTGCTCAAGAGTGCGGATGGCGGGAGTCTGTGCTCCTCCCCCGGCCTGGGATGTGGTTGCAACAAGGGGAAGCAACCCTTCCTGAGCCAAGGTGGTGTACATGCTCATGAACTGAGCCAAAGTCTCCTGAAGCACTGGAGTAGTAGTGGCAGTAGTAGGTGTGCCACGTGCCTGGGCTCCGACTGGATCTGCTGGTGGTACCTCGGCGGCAGCTCGCGCAGGTGTTTTGGCTGCACCACGTGCGCGTCCTCGACCTCTCCCCCGGCCCCAGCCTCTGACGGCTGCAGTAGGGGGCGCGGGTGCCTGATCATCTCGAGTAGCACGTGTCCTCACCATTTGTGAGAGAATAGATGTCAGAAGTTTGGAATTGATGTTCAAAAATATCGCACGATAAGGAATTCAAATGGAATGAAGATTTTTCCTAAACAGTTACATTGCCTCTCGTAGATAAGTACAGACGTCTCCGTACCGATCAGAGAGACTCTAATAAACCGGCCTGTGTTCCGTGACTCCTATGAACCTAGAGCTCTGATACCAACTTGTCACCACCC
>NW_017685651.1:0-6684 GCF_001879085.1 Nicotiana attenuata | reverse complement strand
TCATAAATAGATGCATGACCAGACCTCTAGTAGAGAAGACTCCCTATGAGTTACTTAAAGGGAGAAAACCAAATATATCCCATCTTAGGGCATTTGGTTGCAAGTGCTATGTGCACAATAATGGAAAAGACTCCCTAGGAAAGTTTGATCCCAGAAGTGATGAGGGAGTATTCTTGGGATATTCTTCACATAGTAAAGCTTATAAAGTATTTAATAAAAGAACTCTATGTGTAGAAGAAAGTGTGCATGTAGTATTTGATGAAATTAACATTCTTTCTGAGAGACAGGAACATGAAGATGAAGCCATTGGACTGGTCAAAGACTTGGCTGAAGCATTAGCTCAAGTCAAAATGACACCTACAGAAGGAACAGGTGATGGACCAGGTTCTTCCTTATAGGGCAACTTGACAGGGGGAAGAAGTCAAAGGGAATTGAAATAAACTCCTTGAAGGAACCTGTTCATGAACCTGTTCCTCATCAAATGGCTGAAACATCCAGCAGAAGCCAGTTGGTTGTAAAACCTCACAAGTATCAAAGTTCTCATCCCATTGAGAACATTCTCACTGATCCAACATCTGGGGTCAAAACCAGATCACAATTAAAGAATCTGTGTGCTTTTGATGCTTTCTTATCTATCATTGAACCTAAAAATATTGTTGAGGCTTTGCAGGATACAGATTGGGTGAATGCAATGCAGGATGAACTAAACCAGTTTGAAAGAAGTCAAGTTTGGCACCTAGTTCCAAGACCCAAGGGCAGATCAGTCATTGGTACTAAATGGGTCTTTAGGAACAAACTGGATGAAGATGGAACTGTCACAAGGAACAAGGCAAGGTTGGTGGTCCAAGGTTACAGCCAAGAGGAAGGAATAGACTATGATGAGACATTTGCTCCAGTTGCAAGGCTAGAGGCAATTAGACTTCTCATAGCCTTTGCAGCACATATGGAATTCACTCTTCATCAAATGGATGTCAAAATTGTCTTCCTGAATGGCTACTTAAAGGAAGAAGTGTTTGTAAAACAACCCCCAGGGTTTGAAAGCAAAGAATGTCCTGAACATGTGTACAAGTTGGACAAGGCTCTCTATGGACTCAAACAGGCACCAAGAGCATGGTATGAAAGGCTGTCAAAGTTCCTACTGGAGCATGGGTACAAGAGAGGTAAAATAGATAGTACCTTATTCTTAAGGGAAATAGGTAAGGACCTTCTTGTTGTACAAATTTATGTTTATGACATAATCTTTGGGGCCACCACTGACAAGCTAAGCAAAGATTTTGCAAAACTAATGGGAAGTGAATTTGAAATGAGCATGATGGGTGAGCTTAACTTCTTTTTAGGGTTGCAGATCAAACAAAGCCAAAATGGAACCATGATTCATCAGCAGAAGTATACAAAAGAACTAATCAAGAAGTTTAAAATGGAGGATCCTAAAGAAATAGATACACCTATTGCAACTGCCACTAAATTAGATATTGATGAACCTGGTTCATCAGTTGATCAGAAGTTGTACAGGGGTATGATTGGTTCTCTCTTGTATCTTACTGCCAGTAGACCTGACATTGTTTTCAGTGTAGGGCTATGTGCTCGTTTTCAAGCAAATCCAAAAGAGACTCACTTGACTGCTGTCAAGAGGATATTGAGATATCTGAAAGGCACTACAGAATTGTGTCTTTGGTACCCTAAAGGTAGTAATTTCAATCTAGTAGGATATGCTGATGCTGACTATGCAGGTTTCCTAGTGGATAGAAAAAGCACCTCAGGTATGGCACACTTCCTTGGTTCATGTCTTGTATCATGGGCTACCAAGAAGCAAAATTCAGTAGCCCTATCTACTGCTGAATGTCGACGCCCCCTTTTTTCTCGCAAAATCGGGTTTACGACATTTGGGAGGACAACTCTATTCCCGTTTGGGAATTGGGTTTTTGGATTTGAAGAGTCTCCACCTAATGATTAAGTGCATTAGGACACTAAGGGTTTTTGAGTTGGAAAACCAGAGTTCGGGTAAGGGCTAGAAATTATCCCGAGGGGAAGGTGTTAGGCACCCCTCAAGATCCACTAGTGTGGTTCCCGACCATGTTATATTGTGACTTCACATAATCAAGTAGGCAATTAATGGCTCAAATAGAAAGGGACTTGCACACAAGTTTAAACTCATTTGAGAAAAAGATAATGCAGGGTTTCGTGAAAAAAAAGGATTTAAATAACTTATAGAGAAAACAAGTAAGAAAACACATAAAGGGAGGGGAGTCCTAGGTTTATACATAATATGGATCACTCCACACAACACCCGGTAACCGTTTATAGACGTGGTGTTATCGCGTGGTCATCATATCCATATTCTACCCTCCCACCCCGTAAAGGTTAGTTTAAAAACGCGTGAGTTGGTCACGAGGCTTATTACGTGCTATTACCCGTCCCGTCCTATAAGTCCCGGAGGGTGTTTAGGACCACTAATCCTATGAGGTGAGTACTAGGCTGAACCCCTAGGTTTTAAAGGATAAAATCCTAAACGACAAGTAGAGAAACAGTTAGGACTTGCACAGATGGGGTACACATAAATATTTATATGGCTCAAATATCCCTCCACAAGTAAGTCATGTAAGTAGCACGTTTCAAACAACAATAAAGGTCTCAGATTCAGAACCTCAACATGAATTCTAGATGTGAAAAACAGTGGCAAACAGCAAGTCTGAATGAATTCCAGAAATATGACTGATTAGTTTGAAAATCCATTTTTTTGGTTTTGAACGGGCGCTGCATAACTAATCGAGTTATGTTTTTGATTGATTTTAGCAAGCGTTTGGCCTAAGGTTTGCCTAGGCGTTTTATTGAGTACTTAGCCTAGATTAAAAAGGGTAGACATGCTGAAAATAGATCCGACAGTACACCTAAGAACAGGATATCTACATGTGAGTTATGCATGCGGAGACAATATTGTTTCAAAAGAAGAAGTTATTTAGTGCTATTTCTGAAGAAGCATGTAGTTAACATCATTAATATCTAACGTGGATCCTTAAATGAACACGGATGTGATGATATGCATACATGAATAGACCTAAGGAGACATGATATCTAATGCAAACATGTCCTATGCAGGATCTCTATTGCGCATAGAGGTGAAGTAAATCCTAAGGCATGTTTTCTACCCAAAATTATGCTAAGCATGCATCATCCCCACCCCTTTCACTATCCAGCCCTGAAGTGTTTTACAAATAATTATTACAGACCAAAATTGCTGAATTATATAACTGAATAAAAGGAAAATCAAGAAGCTATACTATAGAAAGCCTAACAGTAGGCCCAAAGTACCAGATCCCCTTGCCATATGCTATGGCCTTACAACCCAAGTGTGTCATAGTCTCTAAGGATCTTAGAAGATCCTGGACAGTGCTCACACCTAGGCACCCTAGCCAAGAATGAGTAAGTGCAGTGTAGAAGGCCAACCTTGAGTATCAGAGTTTAGTGGGTACTCAGAGGTCCCCAAGGCAGTGCTCACTCGAAGGGGGCAGAGCCTAGAGTCTAAGAATAGTGTGAAGTGCGGGAAGAAGAGTTTTAAAGAGAATTTCAAGTTTGAAAAGAGTAATTGAGACAACAACCTTGAAAAGATGATTTCAGAAAATGATAAAAGATTTTGGTAAAATATTTTTTATCACAGAGAGAAGCAATACAACGACAGCCAGCAGGTAAAGAACTCATGAAAGAGCAAACACAAACAGGGGTAAGGGATTGGGGACAGATAACTTTGATATTAGCACTTAAATAGAGCTATAGTCATCACATAATTACCATATAGTTGTCACAATAGTAGCACAGATTAATAGGGTTAGGATTACATAACACTCAAGTAGCAGGAGAGGTAGGTTTGAGCACATAATGAGAGCAGAGTGACAACAACCAGGTCAGGGGAGGATCAACAAATCATGAGCACATAAGGACTAAAGTCTCAGAAGGAACTGGAGACATATCAGACTTAAAGGAAGGGAGGGATATGGGTATAGTAATGACATGATCACAAGGAACCATATGGAAAACAAGACACACATTCAGACTTAAGCTAGTGTCATGATAAGCAATGGAACCAAAGAATGAAACACATAAGGAACAGTAAGTAAGTAAGCAAAAACTGGAGCATATTGTGTAGATGCTACAAAGCTAAATAGCAAAACATACTAGTTAGAGACTAGGGAATAACAAAGTGCTGGAAATAACACAGCAGCAGCAGTATGCAGGACAAGGAAACAACTACAGGACAGTAATATGTATGATGAGAGTAGCAGTGGTATGCAAAAGCACAAGAGCAGTAGAGACTACTCAGTCTCGAGTGTGTTTGTGTGATCAGTGATTTCAGAGGCAATTTGTGTCAGTGTCTTTTTCGTGTGAATCTCAGTGTGTGTGTGAAGAGGGAAGACATGTCTTTATATAGTTTTGAAAACAAGTAGTACATAGGCAAAGAGTGCACAAACATGGAAATAGCAATAAATCAGTGTCAATTAAGACAACTGGACTCCTTTAATTAAGGAGTCTAGTTCAAACGGTGAGTCAAGGTAGAATAAGGAAAGAAATCACTTCAGTAGAGGCGTTTTAAAAATCAAAGAACTGTTTCGAGAACTTGGTCGGGAAACCCTAGTTCTTGAAATTGTTAAAAACAGAATTTTTTCGGAGAAAAACACGAAGAAACTTCATAGAATCGTAAATAGAGAACGGATCTTAACCTCGAAAGGCAGAAAGGTAGCCTTACGCAGTGCAGGGAAATGCGGGATGGAGACAGTGCTTAGTCTCGGAAGGCAGAAAAGTAGCCTTATGCAATGCAAGGAAATGCAGGATGGAGACAGTGCTTAGTCTCGGAAGGCAGAAAAGTAGCCTTATGCAATGCAAGGAAATGCAGGATGGAGACAGTGCTTAGTCTCGGAAGGCAGATAGGTGGAGAGTAACGAAATCTCTTAGCTGATAGACGATAGCTGATAGTTGATTGTGTCATTGTGGCCGCTAGGGATGTCATGTCCGGACATCACTTATAAGTGAGCGATGATTCTGATTGTTGTGCTCCTGCAAAATAGGAGTATGTAACCGTATCTGATGGTTCTATGTCTTGGGGTGCCTGCATTCAAAGAAAGATCGTGAGTTTTGTCAAGGGGGAAGGTTAGTTCGTCTTCCCGTGGACTCCGCTCGTCCTACTCGGCTCTTATTTTCATTGGGGTAGCTCGCTAAACAAAGCAATTTGATGGTAGCCATGCATGACCTGGTAATATAATTTTTTTTTAAAAAAAATATGATGTAAATACATAATTTAGAACGATTTTCTTTTAGATGAACCGACGGCTGCGACGCGGTTCAAGACATTGCGACCTCTTTTGCTCCGGAATTTTGAGGGTCCACCTCAAAATTCTGCCCCAGTTTACTGGGCTGGGTTTTCTGACGGCTGCGTGCGATGAATGGCTGAAAGTTGACTTCGGAATTTTGAGGGTCCTCCTCAAAATTCTGCTCAGTTTCCATTATTGGGGGGAAATGAAATTTTTTATTGAACTGTGACCGAACCCATAGGGCTGCCTACGTATCCCCTCTTAAACGGGAATCAGGTCAGGCGTAGTTCAAATTACATCATACAGAAATTATAATGATTACACATAATAGCGTTTGACTGCGTCTAAATTAATTGGCTTTGGCCAAACTTTTCCATCCATTTCTGCGAGTATGAGGGCCCCTCCTGTCAGAACCCGATGAACCATGTATGGACCATACCAATTGGGAGAGAATTTCCCTTTGGCTTCATCTTGATGTGGAAAAATCTTCTTTAACACCAGCTGCCCCGGTGTGAACCGTCTTGGTTTGACTCTCTTGTTGAAAGCCCTGGACATTCTGTTCTGATAAAGTTGACCATCACAAACTGCGTTCATTCTTTTTCCATCTATGAGGGCTAACTGCTCGTAGCGACTCTTTACCCATTCTGCGTCGTCGAGCTCAGCTTCCTGTATGATCCTTAGGGAAGGAATTTCTACTTCGGCGGGAATGACTGCTTCTGTACCATAAACCAACATATAGGGAGTCGCCCCGATTGATGTGCGGACTGTGGTACGGTATCCCAATAAAGCAAAGGATAACTTTTCGTGCCAGTGTTTGTGTTTCTCTATCATTTTCCTCAATATCTTCTTGATGTTCTTATTGGCTGCTTCTACTGCTCCATTCATCTGTGGTCTGTAGGCTGTAGAATTCTTGTGCTTAATCCTGAACGTCTCACACATTGCTTTTATCAGATCACTGTTGAGATTGGAACCATTATCAGTGATGATTGACTCTGGGATGCCGAACCGGCAAATGATACGGTCGCGGACAAAGTCTGCCACAACCTTCTTGGTCACTACCTTATATGATGCTGCTTCAACCCATTTGGTGAAATAATCAATTGCCACTAGAATGAACATGTGCCCGTTTGATGCGGCAGGCTCGACAGGCCCGATGACATCCATTCCCCAAGCGGCGAATGGCCATGGTGAGCTTGTTGCATTAAGCTCGTTAGGAGGCACCCTTATCATGTCTGCATGAATCTGGCAGCGATGGCACTTTCGAACATACTGGATGCAGTCCGTCTCCATAGTCATCCAAAAATAACCAGCTCGGAGTATTTTCTTGGCTAAGACGAACCATTCATGTGCGGGCACAGGTCCCTGCATGAACCTCTTCTAATAA
>NW_017685650.1:4447-6686 GCF_001879085.1 Nicotiana attenuata | reverse complement strand
CGCCAGGATGGCGGAGAACAATGGACTTTCTCAGCCTTGCTCATCTCGTCCCTCGCCTGGTCGGAGTACGCATCGTAGTGCACATGAGATGTGGGTTATTGCGGAGGCTAAGCTCGACGTGTATAGAGAGCTTCATGCCACGGGCAGGGCGACGGAGGAGGATGTTCAGGCACGGCGAGACGAGGCTCGCGCTGCTCGTGAGGCTTGTGGTTATTACCCCGACTCTCCCGATGGGGAGGGGCCTGCTTCTGAAGACGTCAACCGGCTCGACTCTAGTTCCTGGTACAATGACATTTACCTCCCAGGGGGTGACAGGCAGTTATAAACTCGTACAATGTATATTTTTGGCTTGTATAGTGTATTGGAGCTCGTCCGCGGGGGCGAATGTAAATATATTTTTGTTGTAATATATAGATTTTATTTTTGCTGCTTCGTCCATTTGGTGCCTTCCCTTTCTTGGGTTTTCTTTTGTAATGCTTAGCCTCTGTAGAGGTTGTTCTTGTCGTTCGCCAAAGGGTCGTGCCGTGGTTCGAGCGAGGTCGAGCCGATGTCGATGGACTTGGCCATTAGGATGTTGCTTTGACTGTCGTCGAAGTAGTATCCGTCGTGGTTCGAGCAAGGTCGAACCGATGTCGATGGCCTTGGCCATTAGGATGTTGCTTCGACTGTCGTTGAAATAGTATCCGTCGTGGTTCGAGCGAGGTCGAACCGATGTCGATGGCCTTGGCCATTAGGATGTTGCTTCGATTGTCATCGAAGTAGTATCTGTCGTGGTTCGAGCGAGGTCGAACCGATGTTGATGGCCTTGGCCATTAGGATGTTGCTTCGACTGTCATCGAAGTAGTATCCGTCGTAGTTCGAGCGAGGTCGAACCGATGTCGATAGCCTTGGCCATTAGGATGTTGCTTCAACTGTCGTCGAAGTAGTATTCGTCGTGGTTCGAGCGAGGTCGAACCGATGTCGATGTCCTTGGCCATTAAGATGTTGCTTCGACTGTCGTCGAAGTAGTATCCGTCGTGGTTCGAGCGAGGTCGAACCGACGTTGATAGCCTTGGCCATTAGGATGTTGCTTCGACTGTCGTCCAAGTAGTATCCGTCGTGGTTCGAACGAGGTCGAACCGATGTCGATGGCCTTGGCCATTAGGATGTTGCTTCGATTGTCGTCGAAGTAGTATCCATCGTGGTTCGAGCGAGGTCGAACTGATGTCGATGGCCTTGGCCATTAGGAAGTTTTCGACTGTCGTCGAAGTAGTATCCGTAGTGGTTCGAGCGAGGTCGAACCGATGTCGATGGCCTTGGCCATTAGGATGTTGCTTCGACTGTCGTCGAAGTAGTATCCGTCGTGGAATGGGGATTGACTCTTGTTCGTGTAATGGAGATTAACCCTTGTTCGTGTAATGGAGATTAACTCTTATTTCATTCAGTGGAGATTTCTGTTCGTTCAATGGAGATTTCTGTTCATTCATTGGAGATTTCTGTTCATTCAATGGAGATATCTGTTCATTCAATAGAGATTTCTGTACATACAATGGAGAATTCTGTGCATACAATGGAGAATAACTAGTGTAGTCCCTTCACTATATTGGCCTGTGGACCGTGTCGATTGGCCGATATGGTGAACCTGCGCTCCTGTTCCACCGGGTATCCCCTTTGCCGCCTCGTTAAAAACCTCCCCGAGAAAACCCAATTGGGACAAAACTCGGGTCAGGGAAAAAGAGTACGACTTAGGAGATGCCTTTCAGAAGTGGAAGTATTTAAGGTGGGCGACGTTCCAATTGTTTTGGAGCGGTTTTCCTTCCATCGTTTCTAGTTGGAACGCTTCTTTGTTCGCCGCTGCTATGATTTTGTATGGTCCGTCCCAGTTGGTCCCCAATTTTCCTTCATTCGGGTCTTTCGATGCCAGTGTTTTGGCTTTGAGGACGTAGTCGCCAACTTTGAGCGATCTTACTTTGGCTTTCTTGTTGTAATATCTTTCTGCCTGCTGTTTTTGGGCTGTCATTCTTATATGGGCCATGTCTCTTCGTTCTTCGGCTTCGTCCAGATCTTGTAACCTGCTTTCGTCGTTATCTGCTCCGCTAGTATGGGAATATCTCAGGCTTGGTTCTCCGATCTCGACGGGTATGACTGCATCGGTCCCGTAGACCAGTGAGTACGGTGTTTCTCCCGTGCTGGATTTGGGCGTAGTCCGGTATGCCCATAATACTTCAGGTAGTAATTCGGGCCATAGCCCTTTAGCTTC
>NW_017685650.1:0-897 GCF_001879085.1 Nicotiana attenuata | reverse complement strand
GGGGCATACCTCTTTCATTCCGAAGCGGGGCGGCATGTCGCTGCACGGCATCTGGATGTCTTGGAGGAGGCAGATTGGGAGTTCTGACGTAAGGCTGATGCCTTTCTCTATTGAAGCGTGGGAGTGGTTCTCGTCGCCCGTCGTTGCGTCGATTCCTCCTTACCTCTGATTGTAATAACGTTAGTCGTTGGGTTGGACCGTTAAGATCGTCTTCATCCGCTCTCACTTCGGTGCAATAGGCATTATGGATCTCTTCCCACGTGGTGGGGGATACTTCATGAGCCGGTTGAGCAGCTTCTTGGTTGCTTTTGATCCGTCTCTGTTCAACCCGTTTTGGAAAGCTGCGACCGCCATTCCTTTTGATACGTTTGGCAGTCCCATTCTTACCCTGTTGAATCGGGCCAGGAAGTCCCTGAGTCCTTCACCCGTTGTTTGCCTGATGGCGAAGATATCATTGACCCTAGCTTCGGCCTTCTTTGCTCCTGCATGAGCGGTGGCGAACTTGTCCGCCATCTCTTCGAACGTCGATATCGATCTGGCTAGCAGTTGAGAGTACTATGTCAGCGCTCCTCCTGTCAAAGTTTCACCAAAATTTTTCAGCAACACGGATGGCACCTGTTCTTTCGATAGGTCATTGCCTTTTACGGCGGTCACATAATGGATCAGATGGTCTTCCGGATCCGTGGTCCCATCGTATATCTTCAAATACGGTGGCATCTTGAAGGTTTTAGGGATTGGGTGAGGAGTAGCTTCCTCACTATACGGTTGCTCGACAAACCTTCCCACATCGCGTTTCGGTAGTAGCTTAGGGGCACCAGGTATCTTGTCTACCCTTTCCTGGTGCTCCTTCATTTGATCACGAAGCGCTTTATTCTCGTTCTCCATTTCCTCCATTTT
>NW_017685649.1:6132-6686 GCF_001879085.1 Nicotiana attenuata | reverse complement strand
ACCTTGCCATAGTCAAAGCCTGGGATTAAGTGGAGTAGGGTAGAGGGGTTGCCCATTATCCACAGAGTATCAAACTGTGTGCCACAGACCCTGAGGGATTTATCAGTTACAAAACATATATTACAGCTATTACAGATGATTACATGGTTTATTTGCAACAGACAGATTTTAACATTGGAATAAATAAGGATCCAGTTTCATTTTCACAGGCCATAGAAAGTAATGAGTCTTAAAAGTCGATTGATGCCATGAATGAAGAGTTAAAATCCATGGAACACAATAAAGTCTGGGATCTCGTTGAATTGCCAGAAAATTTTAAAAGATTTGGGTGTAGATGGGTCTTTTAGACTAAACGCTATTCAAATGGAAATATTGAACGATCTCATGATTGTAGATCCGTTGACAAAAGGTTTACAAACAAAGATATTTAAAGAATATATACATAGAATGGGTCTTGGCAGTATTTATTATTGATCTATTTATGATGTTTTGACACTCTGAGCTCGTTTATATGTTTTTGATAAAACTAATTATTCTTATTCTCGTAGGAGTGT
>NW_017685649.1:0-1750 GCF_001879085.1 Nicotiana attenuata | reverse complement strand
ACAGATGCTTTATATGCAATGTCATATGATTCATTAGGTTATATTGCTCTTCTGCTTTATTTCTTCTGGAATTTTTCCTGTGCATGGATGAATTATGCAAATTAATAAAAAGAAAATTAAAACATTCCATAATTTAGAAAATTTCTCACTGTCTTTCAGGAGCATAGGATGCGCCTGGGACAGAAGGCTATATTTCATCTTGAAGGTATTGTATAACCTTTCAATCAAAAGTACTTTGAGCATAATGTGAAAATGGCTTAGACTGGCTGTGTTGAAGTGGAAACTTGTTACCTCTAGAAAAAACAGAAAATCTAAAGCACTTTCCATTCAGAGCAGTGTAAACATGTCACCTCTAGATAAGGAAAACTTTCCTTCACTTTCTGTTTTGCTTGCCAAATAGGAAAAAGGGACATTATGAGAGGCTTTTGCTTCCATCCTGTTCTCTTTGTTGAACCATCCCAATATGCGAGCATTTCTCTCTAGTTTTCATCTTGAATTGAACTATATTGGAAGTTTAACATTGCTGAATCTTTTCCAAGTATTATGATGTAGATAGTCTATTAGAATTCCTCAGTCTATTAAATCTCTCTAGTTTTCATCTCGAATCAAACTTTATAGGATAAATGAGGTCCTTATATACATGAATGTGAGGTGTTTTAGGTGTATCTCATAGGTCACAGCTGAATGTTAGGCACTAGTAATCAATTTTAAGAAAAAAGGTTGATATGATGTGGAAAAATTAATTAGATATGGCTAGATATAGCTGCCTGGGGCTGTCTATTTGTAAGAAAGCAGCATGATGTTTGAGTTAAGCACATGTCACGGTTTCGAACCTTGCCATAGTCAAAGCCTGGGTATTAAGTGGAGTAGGGTAGAGGGGGTGCCCATTATCCACATAGTATCAAACTATGTGCCACAGACCCTGAGGGATTTATCAGTTACAAAAAATATATTAGATGAATAAATAAATAATAGGGCTAGATATAGCTTAACGTCGGACCTCTGAAATAGAATATACATTGACTTGAGAAAAGGATACATGAAGGACTCGTAGAAATAAAATAAACCCGAGTTAAATTGAGAGAATAAGCACTTCTATGAGATGCACACTTACTTTCAGGTTTCTTTATTAGATGCAAGCTTCGTGATAAGCTAATGTCAAGGACATGTAATCACTACTCAGAATGTAACATAAATTACCTGATCTGCCTTTAATTTTCACTGTACACGGATTTCCCGTGTACCAACCTGTTCTTTTGTTGTAGAAAAGACATCAAAAAGTTGAGTACTTGATTGGCTCACCCATTATATTGTTAGAAGTAACATTTCAGCATTCTGACGTTCCGGCCGATTACCACCTTTCTGCCTGAGTGCTTTATCTCTTCTCCTCAAATATTATCTTCTCAAGATTCTGTTTATGGTTTGCTCAGAAATGCCTTATTAATACAACAAGACATGGATACCTGGGATTTGTCAATAACAGACAATACTAGAAGCTATGGTAGTAGGAAGGAATTTTTTAGCTTTCTGCTTGTTGGATTGACTCGACAACATTATCCATATAGTTGAATACATAATTTCATCAGCTGCGTGTGTAATATACTTAAATCCCTGTCTAGCATCATAGCGAGCATATCGACAAAGGGTTAGGATATAGACATAATTCAATATTGGGCAACGATCACTTTAGCCCGCGGCCGAAACTATTTACATCTGGTAGCCGCAAAAGTGTATAAAATAATTTTTTGTA
>NW_017685648.1:0-6687 GCF_001879085.1 Nicotiana attenuata | reverse complement strand
CCACATCCACGGCCTCTAGTGCCCTCAGTAGGTGGTACCGGTGGTCGTCCGCCCCGTCCTGTAGCGCGAGTCCTCGCCATCTGCAAGAGAATAGGATACAGAAGTTTAGTTCCCGGATCAACAAAATCGCACGACAAGAATTTCAAGAAGGTGAAGTTTTCCTAAGGGTTCTGCAGCCTCTCGAGGATAAATACAGACGTCTCCGTACCGATCCGCGAGACTCTACTAAACCTGCTCATGACTCGTGAGACCTAGTAACCTAGGCTCTGATACCAACTTGTCACGACCCAATTCCCACCCGGTCGTGATGGCGCCTCTCGTGAAGACAAGGCCAGCCAACAGAAACAATCAACATTTGCTTTTAGCATTTTCTTAGCATAAACAGGTTTAATCCATAAATACTGATTAATCACACGTGCGGAAATAAACGTAACATAATGGGAAACAACCATCCCAAACTCAGCCCAATGATCGGGGTGTCACAAGTCACGAGCTGCTACAGAGTTGATGAAGAGTATACTACAAGTCTGGAAAACATAGTCTGAAGATGAATAAAATATGCAGAAGATAGGGAAGAAACGGGGCTGTGGACGTCGACAGCTACCTCGTCTCTCCCGGTCCGCCTGGTCTGGAAGGAAATCAGCGCTCAGGTACGAACTCAGCGGTGCCTGTCTCTGCACACATGGTGTAGGAAGTAATGTGAGTACTCCGACCCAGTGAGCAATAAAAATAAATAACGACTGAGAACATAAAATCCCACAAGGGCATGCTATCTCAAGCAGCAACTTCAGAATAATAGTAGAAACCAGTGAAAAATAATAAGAAAAACCTTTTTGAAAACAGTTAAACATCAATTATACTCAATCAGTAAGTCAGCCATTGTTACCTGACCGGTCAGCCATTGTTACCTGACCAACGCGTACTCCAGTGCCATTGTTACCACTGGTCAATCATAGTTACCTGACTGGTCAGTCATTGTTACCTGACCAATCACATTTAACAGTGTCATTGTTACCACTGTTCAATATTAAATCACTCTAGATGGGTACCCGCGCTCACTGTGGGTGTGCAGACTCCGGAGGGGCTCCTACAGCCCAAGCGCTATCAACAAGGCCTGAAAGCCTGAACAGTATCAATACGAGGCCTGAAAGCCTCCTCACCTCACTCATCATGCCCTCACACAAGGCCCTCGGCCTTAATCAGTCCAGAAATAGTCAACAGCCCCTCGGGCAACAGTAAAGCAATAATACTCAGCTCAAACAATAGTTCAAATATCAGTTTAAAACTCCAAGTTGAGTAAATATGGCTGAATTCAAGAAACAATGTAAATCACATGGACTGAGTTCAAATAATACTTCTAGCAGTGGGGAAAACAGTGATGATAGTTCGTAAAGAGTTCAAACAGTCGGCAATAAGCCCCAAATATGGCAATAAGCCCAAATCATGGTGAAAACAACAAGTCATTGCTAATACGCGGTAAAATATCATCCGGACTGGACCAAGTCACAGTCCCCAATATTAAATGACCCCGCGCTCGTCATGGAACGCGGGTCTCAACTCAACATAGCACCAAGTTGTGCAAATCTGGGGTTTCAAAACCTCAGAACATTATTTAAAGTCATTACTCACCTCTAGCCGGCCGATAACCTAGCTCGCCAAGCCTTTCCCTCTCGAATCGACCTCCTGGCGCGTAGGATCTGACCAAAACCACAAAGGATACGTCACAATAGGCTAACAAATCGTAACCCAATCGAAAAGGCTCAAAAAACAACCAAAATCACGAAGTTGGCAAAACCCGAGCCCCGGGCCCACTTCTCGAAAAATTACAAAATTTACATCACCGGATTCCTCGTCTCGCCACGAGTCCATACATATCAAATTCATCAAAATCGGAGTTCAAATGCCCCTCCAAATCCCAATTTTTTTCATTCTAAAATATAAGCCCTAGTTCTTCCAATTTTTCCCAATTTTTCCAAGAATTAAAAGTAGATTCTTCAAATAAATGATATTTCTAGACCATAGGACTTACCTCCAATTACTTCCCCGTCAAAATCCTCTAAAAATCACGTCAATAGCTCCCAAGCTCGCTCAACAATGGAGGAAAAATGGTGGAGCTCGCGAATGAATTAAACCCCCATTAAACCTTCTGCCAACAGTCCTTTTTCGCTTCTGCGGTCCCGCTACCGCTTATGCGGGACCGCTTCTGCGGCCAAATGACCGCTTATGCGGTTTTTCATTAATTACGCAGCTTCCGCTTTTGCGATTCACTATCCGCTTTTGCGGATCTCCCAAGACCGCTTCTGCGGTTAAAAACGCGCTCCTGCGGACCCGCTGATGCGGAAAGGGTTCGCTTATGCGAAACTCTTCACTCAAGCACCAAAATCGCTTCTGCGCCCTTATACCCGCTTCTGCGGAACCGCTTCTGCGGTCCATTTCCGCAGAAGCGGAAATACCAGATGACAGCAATTTGCAGACCTGCTACAACTTCAAAACTCTCGTTTAACCACTCAAATTCACCCCCGAGGCCCCCGGGACCTCAACCAAAAGCACCAACCCATCCTAAAACCTTATTCAAACTTGTTCCAATCCTCAAAACACGTCAAACAACGCTAAAACCATTAAATCACATCGGATTCAAGCCTAAGTTTCTTAAAAACTTCCGAAACTCACATTCGATCAAAAACCCAACCAAACGACGTCCAAATGACCTGAAATTTTACCCGCACATCCAAAATCACCTAACGAAGCTACTGCAACTCTCGGAATTCCATTCCGACCCCCGGATCAAAATCTCACCTACCAACCGAAATTTGCCAATTCAAGCCTAATTCTAACTGGACCTCCAAATTCAATTCCCATCACACTCCTACGTCACAAATCACCCCCGAAGCTAAACGAATCATCGGAATTCACATCTGAGCCCTCTAACTACATAGTCAACTTCCGGTTGACTTTTTCAAAACAAGCTTCCTTCTAAGTGGCTAAGTGCCTCATTTCCAACTAAAACCAATCCAATTTCATCCGATCACCTCAAATACCAATACTGAAATGCAGGGGAACATAATATGGGGACAACGGGGCGGTAACTCATGTGATGACGAGCCGGGTCGTCACATCCTCCCCAACTAAAACAAACGCTCGTCCTCGAGCGGGTCAAGGAACATACCTGGAGTCTCAAACAAGTGAGGATATCTGCTCCGCATCTCCCGCTCAGTCTCCCAAGTAGCCTCCTCCGCGGGCCGACCTCTCCACTGCACCTTCACCGAAGCTATATCCTTTGACCTCAATCTCCGAACCTGTCGACCCAAAATAGCTACAGGCTCCACATCATAAGTCAAGTCATCATCTAACTGAACCGTGCTGAAGTCTAACACATGAGACGGGTCCCCAACATATCTCCGGAGCATAGAAACATGAAATACCGGGTGGACTCCCGACAAGCTGGGTGGCAAAGCAAGCATGTAGGCCACCTCCCCAACTCTCCTAAGTATCTCAAAAGGACCTATGAACCGCGGACTCAACTTCCCTTTCTTCCCAAACCTCATAACGCCCTTCATAGGCGAAACCTTCAACAAGACCTTCTCGCCCACCATGTAAGATACATCTCGAACCTTCCTGTCCGCATAACTCTTCTGACGCGACTGAGCTGTACGAAGTCTCTCCTGGATCACTTTCACCTTCTCTAAGGCATCCTGGACCAACTCTGTCCCCAATAACCTAGCCTCGCCGGGCTCAAACCAACCAACCGGATATCTACACCGTCTCCCATATAAGGCCTCATATGGCGCCATCTGAATACTGGATTGATAGCTGTTGTTGTAAGAAAACTCTGCAAGTGGCAAGAACTCAGCCCAAGAACCCCAAAATCAATAACACAGGCACGCAACATGTCCTCCAATATCTGAATAGTACGCTCGGACTGCCCGTCCGTCTGAGGATGAAACGCTATGCTCAACTCTACCTGTGTGCCCAACTCCCGCTGAAAAGTCCTCCAAAATTGGGAAGTAAACTGAGTACCTCTATCTGAGATAATAGAAACTGGGACCCCATACAACCGAACAATCTCCCGGATGAAAATCTCTGCCAGCCGCTCCGAAGAATAAGTAGTACACACCGGAATAAAGTGCGCGGACTTGGTCAGCCGGTCCACAATCACCCAAATCGAATCAAACTTCCTCGAGATACGAGGGAGACCACTCACAAAGTCCATAGTAATCCTCTCCCACTTCCACTCTGGAATATCCATCTGCTGAAGTACACCACCGGGCCTCTGATGCTCATATTTGACCTGCTGACAGTTGAGACACCAAGCTACATAACTCACAATATCCTTCTTCATTCTCCTCCACCAGTAATGCTGCCTCAAATCCTGATACATCTTCGCGGCACCCGGGTGAATGGAATACCGCGAGCTGTGGGCCTCCTCTAATATCAACTCCCGAAGCCCATCCACATTGGCCACGCAAATCCGGCCCTGCATCCTCAACACGCTGTCATCATCAATAGTCACATCTCTGGCATCATCATGCTAGACTCTGTCCTTAAGGACGAGCAAATGCGGATCATCATACTGGCGCTCTCTGATGCGGCCATACAAAGAAGGCCGAGAAACCACACAAGCCAACACCCGACTAGGCTCCGAAAGGTCTAATCTCACCATCCGATTGGCCAAAGCCTGAACATGGACTGCAAAGGGCCTCTCCCCAACTGGAATGTACGTCAAGCTACCCATACTGACCGCCTTCCGGCTTAACGCATCGGCCACTACGTTGGCCTTCCCCGGATGATACAAAATGGTAATATCATAATCCTTGAGTAACTCAAGCCACCTCCGCCGCCTCAAATTAAGATCCTTCTGTTTGAACAAATGCTGAAGGCCGCGATGATCCGTATATACCTCACAAGATACGCCATATAGGTAGTGCCTCCAAATCTTCAAAGCATGAACTATAGCAGCTAACTCTAAATCGTGTACTCGGTAGTTCTTCTCATGGGCTTCAACTGACGAGAAGCATATGCAATAACTCTACCCTCCTGCATCAACACACATCCGATCCCAACTCTCGAAGCATCACAATATACAGTGTAAGAACCTGAAGCTGATGGCAACACCAACACTGGAGCCGTGGTCAAAGCTGTCTTGAGCTTCTGAAAGCTCTCCTCACACTCATCAGACCACACAAATGGTGCACCCTTCTGTGTCAACTTGGTCAAGGGTGAAGCAATAGATGAAAACCCTGGATGATTCGGCGATAATAACCCGCCAAACCAAGGAAACTCTGAATCTCCGTGGCTGAGGACGGTCTAGGCCAACTCTGTACCGCCTCTATCTTCTTTGGATCAACCTGAATACCATCACTGGACACCACGTGCCCCAGGAAAGCCACAGAACCAAGCCAGAACTCACACTTGGAGAACTTTGCATAAAGCTTCTCCTCCCTCAATCTCTGTAATACCACTCTCAAATGCTGCACGTGCTCCTCCTGGCTACGCGAGTACACCAGGATGTCATCAATAAAAACAATCACAAATGAATCCAAATACGGCCGAAATACACTGTTCATCAAGTGCATGAATGCGGTTGGGGCATTAGTCAACCCAAAGGACATAACTAGAAACTCGCAGTGCCCATATCTCGTCCGGAAAGCAGTCTTCATAATATCTGAATCCCTAATCTTCAGCTGGTGATAGCCTGAACGGAGGTCAATTTTGGAGAACACCCTTGCCCCCTGGAGCTGGTCAAACAAATCATCAATACGGGGCAGGGGATACTTGTTCTTCACTGTCACCTTGTTCAACTGCCTGTAGTCAATGCACATTCTCATTGCTCCATCCTTTTTCTTCACAAACAAGACCGGTGCACCCCACGGTGACACACTAGGACGAATAAACCCCTTATCTAGGAGTTCCTGAAGCTGATCCTTTAATTCTTTCAACTCTGTTGGTGCCATGCGATACGTAGGAATAGAAATGGGCTGAGTGCCCGGCACCAGATCAATACCAAAATCAATGTCCCTGTCCGGTGGCATGCCCGACAAGTCAGATGGGAACACATCAGGGAAGTCCCTCACAACGGGAACAGAATCGAGACTGGGAGTCTCAGCCCCAACATCTCTCACAAAAGCCAAATACGATAGATAACCTTTCCCAACCATCCGCTGGGCCTTTAGGAAAGAGATCACCCTGCTAGGAACATAGTCAGTCATACCACGCCACTCAATCCTCGGAACACCCGGCATAGCCAACGTAACTGTCTTGGCATGACAGTCCAGAATAGCATGGTACAGAGATAGCCAGTCCATACCCAGAATAACATCAAAATCTACCATGCCCAACAACAACAAATCGACTCGGGTCTCCAGACCCCCAATAGTCACCAGACAAGATCGATATACATGATCCACAATAATAGTATCACCCACCGGGGTGGATACGTGAACAGGCAAGGCAAGACACCCTCGGGTCGTACCCAGGTGATGAGCAAAATATGAAGACACATAGGAATAGGTAGAACCGGGATCAAACAAGACAGAGGCATCCCTGTGGCAGACTGAAATAATACCTGTGATAACAGCATCTGATGCAATAGCGTCTCTCCTGTCTGGGAGAGCATAGAACTCGTGCCTGGCCNCGCCCGATCCGGCCTCCCCCGTCTCGGGGCGACCCCTAGCTGCCTGACTCTCACCC
>NW_017685647.1:5037-6688 GCF_001879085.1 Nicotiana attenuata | reverse complement strand
CTCAGGTTGGATTTTGGCAAATTCCGGATGGTAGGTGAGATTTTGATCCGAGGGTCGGAATGGAATTCCGAGAGTTGTAGTAGCTCCGTTAGGTGATTTTGGATATGCGTGCAAAGTTTCAGATCATTCGGAGGTGTTTAGGTCGGGTTTTAGATCAAATGCAAGTTTCGGAAGTTTTAGTTTAACTTAGGATTGAATCCGTGGTAATTCGATGATTTTGGTGTTTATGATAGTGTTTTTATGTTACGAGCAAGTTTGAATGAAGTAATAGATCATATCTGTGCATTTGGTTGAGGTCCCGAGGGCCTCGGGGTGAATTCGGGTGGTTAAACGAGAGTTTTGAGGTGTATTGCAGGTCAGATTTTTGCTGTCATCTGGTGTCTCCGCTTCTGCGAAAATGGACCGCAGAAGCGGTACCGCAGAAGCTGGTACGTGGTCGCAGAAGCGGTCGTTGGCCGGCTAGGGAAATTCCGCAGAAGCGGAAGGTGGCTCGCACCAGCGGGTCCGCATAAGCGGACACTGTACCGCAGAAGCGGTTTTGAGGGAACCGCAGAAGCGGACTTCGCGTCGCATAAGCGAAGTCCGGGTTTCTAAGTGAAGATCGCAAAAGCGGAAATGTGGACGCAAAAGCGGTCCCGCATAAGCGAAAGCGGGACCACAGAAGCAAAAACTAGACTGGGCGACAGAAGGGTTTTAAAATAATATTTCATCCGCGACCCTTTCATATTTTTTCTCCATTGTTGACGTTCTTAAGAGCTTTGAACAAGGAAATTCGAGGGTTTTGACTGAGAATCACTTGGAGGTAAGTCTCTTGGCCTAATTACTCGAGTTTATGGTACATTTATCATAGAAATCAGTAGAATTTCATCAAAAACGGGTCAAGCTAGGGCTTGGAAAGCTGTGATGTAAAAATGGAATTTGGAGAGTCAAACGATCTCCGATTTTGGTAAACTTTATATGCACGGACTCGTGGCGAGACGAGGAATCTGTTGGTGTGATTTTCGGAATTTTTCGAGAAGTGGGCCCGGGGCTCGGGTTTTACCAACTTCGTGAAATTTTAGTATTTTTCGAGTATTTTTGATTGGGTTATGTTTCTTTAACCCATATTTATGTATTTATTGTGATTTTGACTAGATTCGACGCGTGAGGAGGTCGATACGAAAGGAAAAGGCATTGCGGACCATTATACGGCCGGATAGAGGTGAGTAGTTTGGTGTATATGATGGCCTGAGGGTTTGAAACCCCGGCTTATCACATTGTGACGCTATTGTAGGGCGTGACTCGCACCCCATGGCAGGTGCGGGATTGGTTATGACTGGGATTGAGACTTAGTCCATCCCGAACAAGAATGTTTCTATATTGGCGACTGATACGCACCTTGTATTGAATATATCTGGGCTTATTGCCGTGTCTGGGGCCTTGTTCCGATCTGTAGCATCATTAGAGGTTGAATGTCATTGTGATAGCATGCTTTGTATAATCATTAATCTCGGTCCTGTGTCTAATCGCTGTTATAAAATGCTAAGTCACTAGTCCTGAAGTTAAATATCTAAAGTATATTCTTCTTAATAAATTGGAAATTGGAAAATTAATTGAATCTGTTACGTGAATCATATGCATATTGTGGACTGAGTATGGATCGGGCTGCACG
>NW_017685647.1:0-705 GCF_001879085.1 Nicotiana attenuata | reverse complement strand
ACTTAGGATTGAATCCGTGGTAATTCGATGATTTTGGTGTTTATGATAGTGTTTTTATGTTACGAGCAAGTTTGAATGAAGTAATAGATCATATCTGTGCATTTGGTTGAGGTCCCGAGGGCCTCGGGGTGAATTCGGGTGGTTAAACGAGAGTTTTGAGGTGTATTGCAGGTCAGATTTTTGCTGTCATCTGGTGTCTCCGCTTCTGCGAAAATGGACCGCAGAAGCGGTACCGCAGAAGCTGGTACGTGGTCGCAGAAGCGGTCGTTGGCCGGCTAGGGAAATTCCGCAGAAGCGGAAGGTGGCTCGCACCAGCGGGTCCGCATAAGCGGACACTGTACCGCAGAAGCGGTTTTGAGGGAACCGCAGAAGCGGACTTCGCGTCGCATAAGCGAAGTCCGGGTTTCTAACTGAAGATCGCAAAAGCGGAAATGTGGACGCAAAAGCGGTCCCGCATAAGCGAAAGCGGGACCACAGAAGCAAAAACTAGACTGGGCGACAGAAGGGTTTTAAAATAATATTTCATCCGCGACCCTTTCATATTTTTTCTCCTATTGTTGACGTTCTTAAGAGCTTTGAACAAGGAAATTCGAGGGTTTTGACTGAGAATCACTTGGAGGTAAGTCTCTTGGCCTAATTACTCGAGTTTATGGTACATTTACTCTATAAGAACTACAGTAAGTAATTCTATAACGAAAACGGTAC
>NW_017685646.1:5690-6689 GCF_001879085.1 Nicotiana attenuata | reverse complement strand
TATATATATATATATATAATAATTATTTGCCTGACGGGCCAAATATGTGAAAAACCCCAAAGAAATCGGAGTAATGATGAAACCTCTTCATATTCAACTAAACATATATAAGCTAATACTCTTTTTTATTAGTTAACATATATAAGCTAATGCTCACAAGCCAAATATAAGTAAAATACCAAGAAAACACAATTTAGTATACTTGAAATTTGCTGATTTAGAGAAATAGAGTTATGTTGCCAAGTATTGTTATTAGTTCCACAATACACATCAAAATTACACTATACTGAAAAATTTAAGTAGCTTCTTGTGTGATATGAAACTCTCCACTAGCATGAACTTGCTTAACTTGTTTTTCATACTCATCATCTTCTTCTTCCTCTGCCTCTTCTTCTTCTTGATCTTCTTTGGTCGTGTCTCCATCTTCTTCTTCTTCTGTTCCCCAGCCAAAGCCTGTAACAGATCTTGATGATGGTGGTGGATTTCTAGCCTCTGATACAATTTTCATGATTTCTTCAATGGTCTGAAGGGAGAATGTTGGATTGTCTCTTTTGTAGTATACTGCTTGGGCTGGTTCTGTGAGTTCTTTTGGCAAGCTCTTCAAAAACCATGGATGGTTTTTGATCTCCTTTAGTGTGATTCTCTGTGAACATGTTGCAGGTTTTGTTATTTACTTTCTTGTTCTTTCTTGCTGTATACATTTTATGATCTTGAAATTAATTCCTGAGTTTGAAAATAATTTTTGGGGCATTAAAATTTTAAACTTCCTATCAGTTCTAGTAAGTTAGAGACTTGATTTCCAAGAAAATATTTTTATGAAGAAGTAATTTTCTTGTGTTTGATTAGTAGAAGTATTTTTCATTAAAATGAAAAAAATTGAGTTATTTCACTTTTGAGTGGATGGCATTTTTCTCAGAACTATCTTGACTTTTAACTTCATATTATTTTCTAAAATTATTATTATTAGTTCTTGGTATTTGAAAACTTCATGAAAGCAAT
>NW_017685646.1:0-1160 GCF_001879085.1 Nicotiana attenuata | reverse complement strand
GGGGAGGGAGGAAGAGGGAGATGGCCTTTGGTATGGGATTCCATTACCCACATATGCTCTCACCTTGCATTTTGCAAGTTTTAAATTCCCAATTCCCAACCAGCAATAGTCTTATATTAATTCCATGTAATCATTTAGGAAAAAATATACTTAATAAAATAAGGGGAAAAAAAGTAAAGGAGATAAGAAAATAAAAGAGGATTAGTGATGATTTTATGCTTTTGGGATATGAATTGAAATGAATTTGATATCATTCTTATGGTTTGAATTGACTCCATTTTTTATTTTATACCAAAAAATTGTAGAGAACTAAAATTCAGTCTAGTAGCACTAGTGAGAATCTCCATCTTAATACACGATGAATTTTCACTATCCTCCTTTCCCTTCGTCAATTTTCTAACTGTAACTTAAAAAAAGTTTTAAATTCCGCAACCCATACCCACCCCTCTGCAGCTTATGCAAATTTAGCATTATTATTTCGTGCATCGAACTGTCTTTTTATATTTACTTTATAATATTCGAGTACATTGTAATGAAAGAGTATATTATAAATGCAGTTTATAGCCGTTAAACTTAAAATCTTGAACCGCCTCAAAAACCTCTCTACGTACCAGTTTAATAACATGTGCTATACTAATTGTGCATATGATTGGCTTTGATCTCCAAAAACGCCGCGCTCCAAGGAAGATTAGCTAGCGCTGATGTGGGGTTGTCACTTGCCTGTTTGACTTTTTGAGTACTATTCCTTTTCTACTAAGGTACCCATGACCTTTTTAAAATTTCTTATTGGTCGGTCCATTATGCTTATAATTCGTGGACCATATAGTAACTCTTTTTTTGTTAGGATTTTTACATAAATAGTCGGGTATATTCATTATTTACTTTCTTTAGTTATGACTATATATAGTTATACACATATTATAGCTGCACCAATTATTTTTAATTTAAGCGGTTGAGTAGGCGGCTACTTGGGTTAATTCTTTTTTTTTTTGACAAGTTTATCGATCTTTGGCTTTCATTTTGAAAACGGTTGTATTTCTTTCAGACATTTACTTGTAGTGAAATCTTAGAAGTTCGTGAATTGTGACTCCAGATTCGGGTAGTAGTACATATTGAGGCTGTTATGAATTTTCGCATTTATTTTAACTCGGTGTAGCTTA
>NW_017685645.1:6151-6689 GCF_001879085.1 Nicotiana attenuata | reverse complement strand
GAAAACGTGAAGATACTGGGCCTGACACTGTACAGCTGTGTCGTATTAGGCCCAATTCATGGCCTGGACGGACTCATCAATGATCTGCCCACTCTAAGACTGGAAACAAGAATTTAACAAAAGCAAAGACATAAAAAATCGATAATCATTTCTACTGGGCGTTCCACATTTAAACTTGATGGTCCTATCTGTTTTTGCAAGAGCACAGCACATATATTTGATCTTACAATTAATTCTAGTCAATACCTAGTTGGATCTCAAGATAATATGAGAATCTAACATGAGAATGACTAAGCTATAGCTAACAACCACAGTAGCAGTCCAATTTATACAGTTTATCCCTAGTTTTCATACGTATAAAATTGAACTACACTAGGCTATACAATTAAGTCTACCTATCCGTGCCACTATCAGTATGCTAAGTCCAGGCAGCAAGGTCAAGTAAGTGAAATTTGCATTCCATTTCAAACTCAGAACTACAGCAGGGCGAGACTACAAATATACGTACCGTAGGTTAATTGAACCAAAACGAAAAGGA
>NW_017685645.1:0-1926 GCF_001879085.1 Nicotiana attenuata | reverse complement strand
CAATTCTACGGCTGAATTATACTATCCTACAACAGTATTTTGTTATCTAAAGGAGATCTTAAAACTGTGTCCCATTATTCAGGAGGGTCCTGACAACTCCTAATTGAGTCCTATCTTAAACAGGCAACTTTGAAACCAACTTATGTTCCTTGGGGTACATTTATGCTAAATTATGCTACTCATGATTGCTTTAAAATTGAAACTAAGTCCCATTTTCCAGGAGGGTCCTGAAAACTTACCGTCAAACATGTCTGGTGCCTGCCTTTCCTTGAGGTGGGTTTCTCCGAAACGAACAAAATTTCTGCCCCTGTTTCAATCAAAGAAAAATCTTGTCAGTTTAAAATGTGGTGGTTGGTTTGTGGCCTTGACTTTGAGAGCAATTGCTCCTTCGCTTCCCATGATGACTGACTTCCACTCGAGGACCTTGCTTGTTTATGGACTAACCCTTTTCTCTGTCGTCCCCATCACATAAAATTCCTTTTCTCCGTTCGGACCCAATATCTTCTACTTGTTGCGTTGCATGAACTGGTGCCTCCCCAACCTTTGTGTCTCATATGAACCCCAAAGCACGTCTATTGCCCCCACTCCGTGTGTATGCTGTTCTTAAACCACTGGCCTTGGCCTTGAAGTCTGTTGCTCCTTCACTTGCCATGACAACTGATTTCCATTCGAAGACCCCGCTTGTTCCTTGACTAACTACTTCCTTTGTAAACCTTAACACAGAAAATACCTCTTCTTGCTCAAACCCAACACCTTCTATATGTTGCATTGCTCCTGAACTGACATTTACCAACCTTTGTGTCTCACATGAACCCCAAAGCACGACACTTGTCACCCCTTCATTGCGTATGCTGTTCTTAAACCACTGGTCCTGTCCTTAAGGTCTACGGCTCCCTCATTTGCATTGATAACTTTGACTTCTGCTTGGAAAGTCTTGCTCGTCACTGGTTTAACACCCTTTTATCAATCTTATCACAGGAAATACCTTTGAGCTGTTCACCCAACCCTTCATCTGTTGCATTGTTCATGAATTAACATATACCAAGCCTTTGTGTTTCACGTGAACTTCTAAAGTATATTGATTGTTGCTAACTATCGCGCATGTTGTTCTTTCCTGATTTAAATCATTGGCCTTGGCCTCGAGGTCTATTGTTCCTTCACTCGCCCTGATAACTTTGATTTCCACTTGAAGACCCTGCTTGTCATTGATCAACCACCTTTTGTCAATCTTACCAATGAAAATATCTCTGATCCGTTCACCAAGCACCTTCCATCTTGTTGCATTGTTCATGAATTGATATGTACCAAACCTTTGTATTTCATAAGGATCCCAAAGCATGTTGATCGTTACTAGCTCAATGCGCTTGTTGTTTTTTCCTGACTTATGACATTTTGATGTGTTAACCAGACCCCGTTTTGTGCAATTGGAAAGCTGGTGGCAAATTTTGAAGTCATTTCTTACTTGTTCTGACCAGACATACTCAAGAAGAGGAAGTAAACAAAACAAAAAGAACAGAGTAGAGGACAATGGGAAGAGATGATTCCTAACAAGAAAACTACAAAGTAGCAACCTATCGGATGTGGATACCAACTCTAATGACCATGACATGCACCTGCGGCCTATTCTGTTAAGCAAATCTGATGTTCAACTCTTGTCGTGCCTTTTTACCGTGAAACTGGGCTTCAATGCTCCGCTTATCCAATCTGATTCACTATCCTTATTCGACTTGTAGTGCCCGAAAGGTTTTCACCATCAAGCCTCTCTCATTTTGGTCTTTCTCTTACCTCGCTATCACCTTATGGTGCCTGTGAAGGTTTTCACCAATAAGACTCTCTCATTTTTATTTCTCTCAGCTTACTTTGCCTTATGGTGCCCGTGAGGGCATTTATCATCAAGACTCTCTCATTCTTCATTTCCCTTGTTTG
>NW_017685644.1:4573-6691 GCF_001879085.1 Nicotiana attenuata | reverse complement strand
CGCAGGTGCAGTTTAGTGTTCACCGCAGATGCGGTACTATTCACCGCAGATGCGGGATTACTGTTCACCGCAGATGCGGTACTGTTCACCGCATTTGCGAAAATACCAGCAAGTGCCCAGAAAATTTCAGCAGCTTTTTATTTCACTAAAAATGCTCTAACTCCGTCATACGAACTCGGAAATCGACGATTCTTGTTCCTATGAGTCACAAATAATAATATGAACCTATTCCTTCAATCGAAACTCAATTTGGAGCTCATTTGCTCAGTGCAATACCCATTTCGCTCGTTAAACAATTAACTCATGTTTCGCATCAAAAACCCAATTGCGACTTGATGAAATTAGACCAAACTTTCCAGATCACTCCTATAATTCATTATTAGAATTATGGAAGTCTCGAAATCAAATTTCGATCACTGCAACTAAAAATGGACCTTTGGATCATTACATGCTTATGCTCAAAACGACAAAAATCTTCCAAAAACTCTTCCAAAACTTATCCGAGCCTCATGGGACCCCAACCAAACATGCCAACACACCCCATAACATCATTAAAACTTGTTCCAACCTTCGGAACGCCTCAAACAACATCAAATTACCCAAAACACATCGAATTCAAGCCTAAGTTTCTAAAAAAAACTTCCAAATTTCGCTTTCGATCAAAAACCCAACCAAACCACATCCGAATGACCTGAAATTTTGCACACACATCCCAAATGACACAACAAAGCTACTGCAACTCTTGGAATTCCATTCCGACCTCTATATCAATGTCTCACCTATCAACAGGAAAATGCCGAAATCTCACTTTCGCCAATTCAAGCCTAAACCTTCCACAGACTTCCAAAATGCATTACGATCACGCTCCTAAGTCCCAAATCACCTAACGGAGCTAACCAAATCATAAAAATTCCGATCCGAGCTCATATACAAATAAGTCAAATATTGGTCAAACCTTTCAAATTTCAAGCTACAACTGAGAACTGTTCTTTCAAATTCATTCCGATTTCCATGAAAACTAAAATCAATGATTTACATCAGTCATAATACATCACACAGGGAAAGTCATGCCAGAGAACTGGCATTCAAAGTGCAAAATCTCAAAATGACCGGTCGGGTCGTTACAATTCAGATTTTGGAGGATATGATTCACGCCTGTGTTATTGACTTTGGAGGCTCTTGGGATCAGTTCTTTCCATTGGTGGAGTTTGCCTATAACAGCTATCAGTCAAGCATCCAGATGGCTCCCTATGAGGCATTATATGGTAGACGGTGTCGATCGCTAGTCGGGTGGTTTGAGCCGGGCGAGGCTCGGTTACTGGGTATAGATTTAGTATAGGATGCCTTGGACAAGGTTAAGACCATTCAGGATAGGCTTCGTACAACTCAGTCCAGGCAAAAGAGTTATGCGACCGTAAGGTTCGTGATGTGGCATTCATGGTTGAAGAGCGAGTGTTGCTTCGGGTGTCGCCCATGAAGGGCATGATGAGATTTGGGAAGAATGGCAAGCTAAGTCCTAGGTTCATTGGGCCTTTTGAGATCCTTGATCGAGTGGGAGAGGTGGCTTACAAACTTGCGTTGCCACCGGGTTTATCAGTCGTGCATCCAGTGTTTCATATGTCCATGCTTCGAAAGTATCACGGTGATCCCTCCCACGTGTTAGACTTCTACACTGTCTAGTTGGACCAGGATTTGACCAAGAGGAGGAGCCGGTAGCTATTATAGACCGGCAAGTTTGACAATTGAGATCAAAGAGTTATTTGTCGGTTCGTGTGCAGTGGAGAGGTCAGCCTATTGAGGCAGCTACCTGGGAGTCCGAGTCTGATATGCAGAGTCGATATCCCTATCTTTTCACCGACTCAAGTACTTTTCTATGTCCGTTCGAGGACAAAGGGTTGTTTTAGAGGTGGAGAATGTGATGACCTAAAAGGTCATCTTTTGTTTTAAAATCCGTTTCAGTGCTCTGAGGCCTTAAAAACCTCCTTTTATCTCTCCTCGATTTGCATGCACAGTCCGGGCGCGATACCGGAAAGCTTTTGTGTGAAAAATTTAAGAAATAATGATTTTTGGCTTACAAATATGATTTTAGTTGACTTCAGTCAACATTTTGGGTAAACG
>NW_017685644.1:0-2861 GCF_001879085.1 Nicotiana attenuata | reverse complement strand
TATATATATATATATATATATATATATATATATATATATATATATATTGGGATTGGGTTGCACGCCGCAACAGGAGGAATATGGGTGAAATGTGATTGTCTGGTGGGATCTGGTTGCACGCCGCAACAAGGAGTAATAAGGGTGGACAAGTGGGATTGGGTTGCGCCCCGCAAAAGGAGGAATAAGGGTGGTATGTGTTGAGGAGTAATAAGGGTCGACAGGTGGGATCGGGTTGCATGCCACAACAAGGAGGAATAAGGGTGAATATTGATACTATTGTTGTTTATATGATGGGATCGGGATGCACGCCGCATCAGTTGTTGTTATGTATTCATTTCTGTTGAGATCCATTACTTTGATGTTGAAACACCCTTAAGGATTGGTTATAGCTGAATACTAGTAGAACAATAGGGTTCCAAATTTATTTAATGCCAGATATTGCTTTATTACATTCTGTATTTCTTTTTCATTTGGTATAAACTGTTGCAGGTTGTATATGTTGTATGCCCCGCGATAGCCTCGTCACTACTTCGTCGAGGTTAGGCTCGACACTTACTAGTGCATGGGGTCGGTTGTACTGATACTGCACTCTGCACTTTCCGTGCAGATTTTGGAGCTAGTGGCTGATCGTGAGGTTGGTTGCTATCACTGCTTCCCGGAGACCCAAGGTAGTCCTGCAGGCGTCCGCAGGCCCCGGCGTCCCCTTCTATCCTATTTCATTTATGTTTTATCTACTTCCGAGACAGATGTAAACTTTTCGTTCAGACCATTATTGTAGTATTCGTAGACTGTTCGTGAGTTGTGACACCAATTCTGGGTGGAATTTAATTACGGTTTTCGTTGTTAGTATAAAGATAATCTTTTAAACTGTGTTCTTCCGCATTTATTTCCATTGATTTACTTTTGTTAAATTTTAATTATTAAAAGATAAAGAAAAAAGGTGAGATATTCTATAATGTTGGCTTGCCTAGCGAGCACAATATTAGGCGCCATCACGTTCTCGACGATGGAATATTTTGGTCGTGACAATTGGTAACCTCTAGTAGTAAGTAATATATCAAGACAGAAAGGTTACAATGATAATGACATAGCTTTTAGCTAATGTAGTTTTAGTGTAATGCTAAGTCCTTTAGGGGGAAAAAGAAGAAAAAAAATACAAAAGGGAAAAGAAGAAAGATTCAAAGGGAAAGAAGGAAAAAGAATGAAGAAAGAAAGAGTTTGGCGCTTGCGTGCGGACAATAAAAAAAGAAAAAGAATACTTAAATCATGTTCGATCTCTTACCTCCAGATCAAAAGCATGTGTCATATGGCAAAGGTTAAGCTAGTGCACCAAGAACTCATCTGAGAGCATGGGGGCACAGAACGATATATCCTTTTTTATAAAAAAGGCATGGTAACAATACACATTTAGCGCCACAGGCATGGGTTCACAGGCACCAGTGGCTCCAAGGTAGATCTGCCGCCACTGAAAGTAAGAGAAGGAAGAGAGAGAAAATAGGAAAAAATCTGAGAGAGAATCTTGTATAACATAAGCGGAAGATAAACAATAAACTATCTGAACATGAATATCTAATACAACTGTTTGGATTTCGACTACCCAGAACTGGTGTCACAGTTTCACAGACGGTCTACGAATACTACAAATAAAGGTCTGAAAGAATTAAATACAACACTGTCCCTGGAAATACGTGTAAGAAACAGGAAAGTAGGTAGAAGGAGACGCCAAGGCCTACGGATGCCTGCAGGGCTACCTCGGGTCGCCTGATGTACGAGAATCAGCAATCTCACTGCGGTCCAAAGTCCACAACACTGGGGTTTGCACAAAAGAGTGTAGAGTGTAGTATCAGCACAACCGACCCCATGTGCTGGTAAGTGCCTAGCCTATCCCCGGCGAAGTAGTGATGAGGCTAGGACCAGATCACCAAATAAACCTGTGCAGTTGTATAATATACAGCGGAAAGTAAAGTAGAAATAAAGAAATAAAGATGGGAGGGGGAAACATGCTTCGGGAGATAACAGATAAAGTAGAATCTCAAGAGAATTATCATTAAACCAAAATTCAACTTCTAACAAAGATAAGGAAAACAAAGGCAGATTTCACTCTCGGTTCACAACTCGTTGCAGGCGTGCAACCCGATCCTATTTCTCATATCTTGTGGTAGGCGTACCACCCGCTCCCATTTTATTATATCTTGTGGTAGGCGTACCACCCGCTCCCATTTTATTAAATCTCGTGGTAGGCGTACCACCCGCTCCCATTTCATTATATCAACAGTTATTCCAATTGAAATTTACTCTAACAAACGCAACAATTAATACGAATTCATAAGACAACTACTACACAATAATTATGATTCACTGAGGAGAACAAATAATGACAAGTAGCAATTAATTATGGACTTTAAGGAGCAATTAGGCAATTCAATATTTAGTATGCTAAATGTCAAGTAGCAATTAAGTCACATAAACGTGTAGCAATTATGGCATAAATTCAAGGCATAACGTTGCGCAAGGATACCTTGATTCAATAATAACAAGTAACACAATAACGGAAAATGGTAACATAAAGAATCACAGTAATAGTGGAATAAGACAATTAATGCACTTGAACTGAAAACAACAAGGAATCATAACAAACGGCAATAAGTGCACGGCATCACCCTTCGTACTTTAACACTCTCTCACCAAAATAATACACGGCATCACCCTTCGTGCTTTACACTCTTCCTCACCCAAGCAACAATTACAAAGCAATTAGGGCAAGGGAATCAACGACATCACCATAAAGTCAAGTAACAACAAGAAATCAGTAAAATAAATGTGAAGGACAACACAACTCAATTATCAGCAATAATCAGGAA
>NW_017685643.1:0-6691 GCF_001879085.1 Nicotiana attenuata | reverse complement strand
AAGTACACTACCCGGACGTATAGGTCGTACAACGTAAGTTCTAATACCTATACCCCTAGGTAGAATCTATAAAATAAGGGTTAACGCCTCAAGTTCTTGTTAATTAATCTTTCCCAACCCCAAATTATCTTTTCCAAAATTAATTCGGAGTTAATGGGCGAGTCCTAGGGTTAGCTAATCCCTTTGGAAATATTAAAGAACAAGAATAATTAAAGAAACAACTGCTCACTTCATAAATGGATAAAAATCATTCAATACATAAGCACAACAAGGTATTTAATCCACACTTTAAATATGAATATTCCCATAAACAAGATTCAAGTGTTGGAAATAAATACTACACACTTAAATATTCAATACAAAGCAAGGAAATGAAGAAATAAACATAAATGGGTAAGAAATCCTTAACCACAAGCTTGAAATCTTCAAAACCCAAGTGTGTGTGCAAAGCCCTAGCTTCCACCTNATATTACAGTTAAAGGACATAAAAGCTAAGGAAAAGAGACTAGATTGAGTGGTAAAATCACCACTCATCATGTACGCAACTTGTTCAAAGCCTTTGTCTTATTATTTGAGTCATACAATGTCCAACATGCTTTATTTGCAATTATGTATTTCAACTACTTGTTTGTTAAAGGACTAATTTATAGTATATGTTCGGCCGGGACGCACCTTTGTAGACCGAGAGGGGTGCGTAACACCTTCCCCTCAAGGTTATTTCGAGCCCTTACCCTAAATCTTTGGTAATGCAAACTAGTCTAACAGTTAATCGCTCTAGGTGCCCTAACGCACCATAATCCGTTAGGTGGCGACTCTCCAAATACCCAAATCCCAAAAGGAAACGAGTCGATTCCCCCATGGAATGTCAAAACCTGGACTTTCTCCGCGAGGAGGAAAAAAAGGGGGCGTGACACTCACTACCGAACCGGAAACTTCAAAAATTCAACTTTCAGCATTTCAAGCCTAATTAAGCTACGGACCTCCAAAACATAATCCGCACATGCCCCTAAGCCTGAAATCACCCAACGGAGCTAACGGAACCGATGGAATTCCATTCCGAGGCCGTCTTCACACTACTCCGACTACGGTCCAAATTCTATATCTTAAACTCTCATTTAGGAACTAAGTGTCCCAAAACACTCCGAAACTCAAAACGAAACCTCTCGGCAACTCAGAATAGCAGAAATAAACACGAGGAAAGCAATTAATAGGGGATCGGGCCGTTAATTCTTTAAGCAACCGGCCAGGTCGTTACACTACGATACAAGGAGAATCTGAATATTTAAAGGCTCATCAATTATTTATCATTGTCAGAAGGAGCATTACACGATTTCATCCCCCTTTTCGGTCATATCTGTTATATTTATTTACATAAATACCTTTATACGCTATTTATTGCTATTTAATGCGGTCTACTTCGTATTTATGCCATTAAGTGTTGTTCATTGTCATATATTCACCACTGTTTGTTACCACATATCTTGTAATATTTTTCCACGGCGCTAGCTAAATAATCTAGTGGATATTATTATTGGCTAAGATTAACCCTATCTTGTTAAGAAAATCTAATTGTTTAAACCTAGATCTAAATTTTTGTCAAACATCTTGGCTCCGTATATGGGGATTTCTTAGCTAATCTTTTAGTTTCCTTTAGATCTACAACACGTGACTTGCTAACCTAACGAGCCACTGAGTTTTTCTCCTCTCTGCACAGACAGAAATTTCCATGGCACGTAACCAAGGAAATGAGGCTAGGGCGACAGATGATGTCCTCCATAACCTCATGAACATCATCAACGAGAGCTACGAAACACAGGGTGAGGATGTGACGCCCACCGCCTCCCCCAAGCGTGAGAGGTCACCTCTTCCCCTATTGCAGCACAACGAAACCAAATGGGAAAGGAGCTTCCACGTCTACAGGAGAATGGAAGCCACATGCCATGAAAAAGATCCTCAAAGCATGGACCAATACCCTAGTAAGCGTGCTCAACAAACAAGCTACATGCACAACCATAGAAACCACAAAAGCCCATACAGTACAGCAAGGGGACGAACATGGCGATCAACCAGACCCTGCAACTCTAGGTATAACTCACAATGTTACTGACAGTGCAAGTGACAACGTCCTCGCCACTGTTTTGAAAGAATGAAAGAAATGAAAAATGAGAATAAGAAGCTCAGAGACCAAATGAAGGAACACCAGGAACGAGTAGACAAGATACTGGGCACCCCTAAGTTACTGCCGAAAAAGGACGCCGGCAGGTTCGTAGAACAATCGTATAGCGAGGAAGCGGCTCCACATGCCAAACCAAAGAATACTCTCCTTCAATAAGAATAAAACACTCTTTTGAAGTGAACTTCTTACTTGCAACTCTCTTTTTTACTACACCAACCTTACTTTTTCTATCCGCACTATAATACTTTCCCATACTCCAATACAAGGGGGGAACAAACACCACTATTATAGGTGTAAAATCTCTTTAATGGAGTAAGTAACTAGGTAGTGACATTACAAAAAAGGTAGGGCAGCGTGGTGTACTAAGCTCCCGCAATGCGTGGGGTTCGGAGAAGGACCGGATTACAAGGATCTATTATGCGCAGTGTTACCCTGCATTTCTGTAAGAGGCTATTTCCACAGCTCGAGCCCGTTATATCCTAGTCATATAGGAGCACCTTTACCAGTTACGCTAAGGCTTCCTTTCTAAAAGGTAGTGACATAATAAATTTATAAAATATGGGTTAGTGGTTACAACCATTTAAGTTTTAGTGGGTAATTGTGGTGGATAATGATATCAGTAATTACATGAATTACACCAAGAAAGAATTTTTACTTTCTTGTTAATTTATAACCAGTAACAAAACAAGAAATAATGCACTTTAATATTATAATTTTAATATTAATATACCAACAGAACCTAATGATATGGAGTCCATATTTGGGGAGTTTCAATTATTATTACGATAACTTCGGCTTATGTAGTTGTGTGCGCGAAAGAACTACTAACTGCTTATTATGTAACACTCCTCAAATCTATAAAAGTTTCAGGACACGCTATATATAAAATTATTTTTTAATCTTGCCTAGAGTGCAAAAAATATTATACTTAAATAATTGGATATGCAATTAGGGGAATATTAATGATTTTAATATTATTAATTATTAAAAGTAGGTATCATTAATTATCAAAAACAAAAAAAAAAATGGTGTGGGGGGGAGGGACAAGCCTAAAAGCCCATAAAAGGCTGTTGGAACCAAAAAGGATTGAAAATCCTTATACGAAAACGGAAAATCATTCCGTTCATTCTCACGAACAGAGAACTGCGAAACAAAGGCGGCTTACTCACGCAGGTAACGGGAAGTTCTAGGTTTCTTTACAAATCACTAATTCTTGAACTCACGTATATAAAATTTTCTATTCTCAATTATCCTACACTATAAGAATTGGATAGTTAATTCCCTTCTTTCTCTGTATCAACAGTAAATTCCATGTTTAGGTGTGAAACTTTAAAATTAATTAAAATGCACTGGTTATTGTAGAATCGATTGTTAGACGGGTATAAATTGGACTGGGGCCTACATATTAGCTCAAGGAGTTTTAAGGTGAGCTAATATAACCCTTTACTAATGTAGTTTAACTCACAAAAGCACGCATACAAGGTGTTTGATGAATTGCTTAAAAGAGTTAATATGTACTTAATTGGAGCGAGTGAGTACTTATTAACTTAGAATTATTCTAGCTAAAGTTTAGATGATTTATTATGATATATGTGCATAAATTTTTAGATTTTTGTGTTATTTTTATATGCCATTTTCATGTTGAAAATTCATGAAGAAGCAAGAATCTTTAGAAATACTTTTGAATGGTTATTTCATTCTTATTTCTTACTTTACATTTAAGGATACCAGTATGAGTATGTATAGGATGTTCCAAAAAAGATTTAGACTTGAAAAGTCACAAGAAGAAGTTTTAGAAAGAAAAGATTTTTTAGAGTATCCTCTATTCTGAGAAGGGGTCATCGTACAGGCTGAAGGTCCTGACCAAGGCGTTGACTTGCTGAAACTACTTGTGCCAAAGTAGAGAGCACACGAGCCGAGGGTCTCGTTGCTGAGAATTTACTTAGTCAGACTAAGGTACGATACATGAGCGCTTGAGAACCATGAAGCGAGTGGCACCTTGTGGATTGGGTCTATTCGATCAGGTTGGGATCGAACCCGTGCCTATCACATGGTGACTAAGGCAGAAATAGGTCAGAATAGTTGGAACTCCCAAAGTATAAAGTGAAGTATTTTTTTATAAGAAAGAAAAAGAAAGGAACTTTTTTTAGAATATTCATAAACTGCTATTATGCAATTATTTTAGAATTGTTCTTAGAAGCTTTATGTTTTCCATGCATTTAGAATCGTTGCTCGTAATGTATATTTTATTAAAGTTACGTCCCCTGTCGTTGAGACTCGCTGAGTACAATAGATGGTACTGACGTTCTCTTTTGGGAACCTACGTTGGTCTGCGGTACAACGTAGGAACCAGCTTTGCAAACGCGCATGCTACTGGTTAGGACTTCCCTCTCTTCCGGTGCTATTGGTGAGCTCCGGTTTTGTTCGTGAAGTATTCCTTTGAGTCATATTTATTTAGTGATTTCTTTGTTTACTTGGAGAGCTAGCTAGGCAATCTCATGTCCTGAGCAGAACATCGGTTTATCAGTAGAGGCTTTATAGACATAGTCGATGGGTTAAGATTCAGATGTTTTTTTTATAATAACTTAGCAGTATTTCAGTAGTTACTACGAATAAAGTTTTGGAGTTGGTTTGTTCTAGATATTTAAATTAATTAAAAGTATTTGGTTAAAGTATTGCCTTGTTGCATATAAAGTTTGAAGTTATAATAGATTTGAGAAGCGCAGATGGTTCGCTCGGTCAAGTTTAGTGATCGGGTGGCAATCACGGCTTGTTCAAAAAATGGGTCGTGACATATTTAATCCTGAGATAATAAATTACTCTATTCGTTCCAAATTATCTGTCACGTTTCGCTTCTCGAGATTTAATGCGACTATTATTCAGAGTTAAATTAGATTACATCCAACTTAATATTTTAAAATTTATATTTATATTTTTAAAAACTATATGAAAAGTATTATAAGTTACAATTCTTCTAACGTCAATATAATAAAAAAAATTACTTTAAAATATTAGTTTAAATTCACGTACGGAGGGAGTAATAGAGTGAATGATTGGGGCCAACTTCGGGGTTATGTCAATTCCCGGTAAAGAGGCGTACCGCTTTTTCGTTTTGTTCTGTTTCTTGACCATGAACGTCCAAAGGATCATATACGTCCATTGGAATATTTATCTCTCTGATATTAAGGTTCAGGTATCTCTCTGATATTAAGGTTCAGGAATCTGGGGAATGAATTGTGAATCTGAGTGCAATTACAGCTGTAAAAAAATGAAACAGTTATTGATATCTGGTTTTCACGGGTACACATTTTGACATCGACAACTCATGCTCCTTGTTCAAAATTGAGCTCAATCTTCTTTGACTGTTGTGTTTCCCTTGAGATGTGATTTTTCAGAATCTATTGTTTGACCCATGAAACCTGCAAAATTGTTGTAAGCTGACATGGGTTTGCCCTTAGATTTCGATGTCTACTCCCTTTTTTCCCTTATCAAATCTTTATGTGAAATCTAAGACCCAACGTCCAGATTCAAGAAGAACTAGTCTAGTTTAGAAAAGGCAGAATGGCCTAAATTGCACCTATACTTGTCACACTTTGTCATGCCGGTCCCCAAACTTCACTTGTTTTCATTCAGACACTTTAACTTGATCAAAGCCAATATTTTAAGGCCCTCTGACCGTTGACCAAGCACATGTGGCAACAAAATGGTTGAGCTGGACAAAGTGGGTGTAATTCACGCGGACAACGAGCGTGCATATTAAAATTTTGAACAAGAAATAATTAAAATAAGAAGAAAAAAATTATTAAAATAAAAATGAAAAATGAATTAAAAAGATAAAGATAAAATAAGTCAAAAAAGAAAAAAAGCAAAAGAGATATCGTCTCTTTCAGTTCTTCCACGCAACCCCACCCCCATTTAATTTCTTTTTCCTATTAACCCCCTCCCTCCCCCCTCCCCCCCTCCCCCGCACTCCACCCCCACCCCACCCAACAAACACCGCACCCCTCCCTTTCCTCTTCCCTTTTCGATTATTTCCCCCTGTATGCTTCTTCTTCCCCGCCCCAACACCCCTCCCCCAAAACAACCCCGGCTCTTCCCTTTTCGATTTTTTCCCCTGTATGCTACTTCTTCTTCTTCCCCACTCCCCGCTCGTCCTTTCCAAAAAAAAAAACTCAATCCCTAGAGTTCCCTTAAACATCTCTGTATTCCTACGGTGTCATTTTTTACTACTCTTGAATCCTGAACAAGTCAAAAATATACTAAAGGGGCAGCGGGTATTAATTTTTGAGCTAAAAGAATAATGGACCATCGAACTTCTTCTCCGCCACCTAGCGCCTTCAGCCATGGAAATGGTCCACCGAACTTCTTCTCCCACTTTTCGATCTAGAAAAAAAAATAATTTTTCCTCGGTTTCTTTTCTTTACATATTTTAATATTATTTCTACAATATAAAAAGGGAAGAATTGGAAGGGGAAAGAAGGAAGAACACGAAGAGAGAGAAACAAGATGGGCAGG
>NW_017685642.1:1727-6693 GCF_001879085.1 Nicotiana attenuata | reverse complement strand
TCCCTGATGAGCAGTTATTGGCAATCACCTTAAGCACAACTCCGTGGTATGCAAACTATGTGAACTTTATTGCAAGTGGGGTGACACCACCAGAATTGACACCAGACAATAGAAGAAGGTTCTTGCATGACGTGAGGCTCTACATGTGGGATGAGCCATTCTTATACAGGCTCTGTGCTGATCAGTTGGTGCGGAGGTGTGTTCCTGAGGAAGAAATGAGTTCCATACTTCATAGCTGTCACTCCTCGCCATACGGGGGTCATCACGGTGGAGACAGAACCGCTCAGAAAGTGCTGCAATCAGGTTTCTATTGGCAAAAATTGTTCAGGGATGCACACGCCTTTGTTAAAATGTGTGACAGGTGCCAGAGAACCGGAACGATCACGAAGAAGCACGAAATGCCACTGCAAAACATTCTGGTAGTGGAGCTTTTCGATGTTTGGGGAATTGACTTCATGGGACCGTTTCCATACTCTAACGGTCATAGGTACATCTTGGTGGCAGTTGACTATGTATCTAAGTGGGTGGAAGCTATTGCTCTTCCAACTAATGATGCAAAGGTAGTGGTAAACTTTGTCAAGAAGCACATCTTCACCCATTTTGGAACTCCCAGAATGTTGATCAGTGATGGAGGTACGCACTTCTGCAATAAACTGTTGAACAACGTCCTTGCAAAGTATGGGGTCAAGCATATGGTCTCCACTGCCTATCACCCACAGACGAGTGGTCAAGTGGAGGTTTCAAACCGAGAGGTCAAGCAAATTCTTGAGAAAACAGTGAGTGCAAATAGAAAAGATTGGGCCGGGAAGTTAGACGATGCATTGTGGGTGTACCGAACAGCATATAAAACTCCCATAGGTGCTTCTCCGTATAGATTAGTGTATGGGAAGGCATGTCACTTGCCCGTCGAGCTTGAGCACAAGGCCTATTGGGCAGTAAAGAAGTTGAATATGGATGGGGATTTGGCTGGAGAGAAGAGGTTGCTGCAACTAGATGAGCTCGAGGGGTTTCGATTTCACGCTTATGAAAATGCCAAATTGTATAAAGAGAAGACTAAGAGGTGGCATGACAAGCACATTCAACTTCGAGAGTTCGAACCAGGGCAAGAAGTTCTTTTGTTCAATTCCAGATTAAAGCTTTTTCCTGGGAAGCTTAAATCTCGTTGGTCGGGCCCTTTTGTTGTGGTAAGCGTGAAACCTCATGGAGCCGTGGAATTGAGAAATATGAGTTCAACTGGCACTTTCTTGGTGAACGGTCAGCGGATAAAACATTACTGGGGTGGTAACTATGCACGTCACAAGACCTCGGTGGATTTGAAGGATGCTTGAGAACATGTTCAGTCGTGCCGCGACGTTAAATCAGGTGCTGGACGGGAGGCAACCCATTGAAATGTTGTAACCGTCGTGCCACGAAGTTAATTAAGGCGCTGGTTGGGAGGCAATCCAACGATAGTCGTAGTGTTAATTTTGTGTATAGGAATAGCTAACCAATGTAGGTGACGGAGGGTGGATGCTAAGGCCATTGAACAAGGTAAGAACAGGTTAAAAAATTGCCCAGACGCGCGGCAGCGCACCTGACCGCGCATCTGGGCACGCTAAAATGAAAACTTTCTGCCTTGGCCGCGCTAAAAAATGCGCGGCAGCGCACCTGACCGCGTATCTGGGCGCGCTAAAATGAAAACTTTCTGCCTTGGCCGAGCTAAAAAATGCGCGGCAGCGCACCTGGGCGCGCATGTCCCATAAAATTCTGGCGTTCTTTAGTGTAATTTTTTTTTAGTTTTCTTTTTCCTTTTACCCCAACTTAATTACCCTTAAGAGATGAGCAATCCCCTTCTTCAAAAGAACACCCCCTTCCCCAAAACCCTTCGCCCCCATTATCCCCAAAACCCAAAAGAACAAATCACCTTCTTCTTCTCCTCCATTATCCCCTCTTCACAGGTATACACCCTAGTTTCTCTTTCTCTTTCTCATCTCTTTGTTTTTCTATTTTTTTCCAGATTTTGTGTATATATACCTTAGTTGTAGTAGTTGTATGTAGCTTTAATGTAGAGATGTTGGTGCCATATGTTGTGGCGTTAGTAGATGATAAGTGTGGGGTGGAATTCCCCGTGATATGTAATGTTGGAGAATGTAGGTGGGTGTGTCTTGCACTATCATGCTTAAAAAGAGTTGTGAAGGCCTAATGCCCACAATGTGTTTGTGGAAAGGTCCCAATGAACATGAGCATAGTTTGTGACCCCGGATGCGTGTGAAGTCTGAGTAACCGCATTGAGTCACAAAATTTTTTGTTAGGCTGTGATAATGTGTTATTGTTTTACAGGTATCATGACTCCTTCCAAGAAACGACGTACCAAAGGTGCTTCATCGAGCAGTCAAGCTGGCTCAGCTAGTTCACGAGGGGCTGCACCTGCAGACCCCTTTGATGCTACAAAGTTTGTATCGGCTAAAGCTCAGGCCCTATTTGCGGAAAAGGCTCGTAGGAAGCCTATTCCAGAGAGAGGTGTTGACATTCGATGGCTCAAGAAATTTTGCCCTCGTATGTATGATGAGCTAATAAGGCGGGGATTGCAAACATTCCTCAATGAGCCCGGTGAGGGCAATGCCATGGTTGTGAGGGAATTCTATGCCAACGTGCCAGAGCATAATAATGGGATAGTCACGGTACGCCGGCGAGCAGTGAATGCCTCTGTTGAGGCAATACGGGCAACCTATCAACTGCCTCCCCCTCCGGAGACTGGTGATTACTTTCATGAATACGGGCGTCGCCCAATGAACGACGGAAAATGGGCGAGATTCTTTGAGACTATTTGTGCACCCGGCAAAGAAGTGGCCTGGATGGACTATGGAGAGAAGTTCCATTCCTCAGCACTCACCTATGAAGCCAAGTGCTGGTTGCACCTCATCAACAATCGCCTAATCTCGTCGCTCAATAAAACGGAGGTCAATGGGCCCCGAGCTGCTCTTATCTGGTGCTTTGTCAATGGCTACAGCTTTGATGTGGCTAAGGTTATACACGACGAGATGTTCATTCGCAGCCAGGTAAAAAGGTATGGATTCTTTTTCCCTTCTTTAGTTACTCAACTATGCAGGGATGCCCGTGTGCCAGAAAATATAGCTGTGGATGGGCTGGTCAAAAAGGAAGGCAAGTTCCGTGCGGATAAAGTGACGATGGGCAAGGAGCCGGCGGGGGTAGCGGCAGCAGCATCAAGCAGCTCTGATGATGAGGAAGACGATGAGGATGATGATGAGGAGTCTGAGGGAGCCGCACCACAGGCCCAGGAGCAAAATGTGGCAGCTGCCGGAACTTCTGCACCTGTAACATCTTCAGGGGCTGCCCGGGTGTCTCGTTTTACTGCTATGGAGCAGGATATGGCAGGTCTACGGGCCTCCATGACTGAGTTGGGCACCCGTGTGGACTCTATAGCTGACCGACAAGTCAAGTCGGAGAAGAAGCTTATGGGTTGGCTACGAGCTTTGGGGCGTGCGTGCAACGTGAACCCCGAAACCGTCTCCGACCAGGAGTAACACCTCAGGGAAGTCCTTCACCTCTCTGCTCTTTCTAATTTTCAGCCATGGGGACATGTCTGCATTTTAAGTGTGGGGTGGGGATTTCTTCAGTGTATGTTGTATATAGTTGTATGAATTAACTGTTTATTTTGTTTGTTTCATATTAACTTGAAAGTTTTTGTTGAGTAGGAGTCGTTTGTTAATTTAGGTAAATGGCTCGGCCCGACGACGGATCCCTTTTGACGGGGTTCTTGAGGGATTGAGTCGAGAGAAAAAAAAACTGAAAAATTGTAGGCTCTTCCTGATGACGGATCTTTTAGACGATTTTCTTGCGGGAAGTGAGTCTAGAGAAAACACCAAAAAGATTTTTCTTCTTAAGTAGTGTATCAACTCCCCCTTGGTTTTTCTTTAGGCCGCGGTTCTTTTCCAAGGGTTTTGACTTGAATCGGGCATAGGTAGTTTTTATTTTTTTTCTTTTTGATTTTGTAGATTAGGGTAATGGGCCACGAGCTATAATTGAAAGAGACCCCAGAGCGTTGACACACTTGAACACAATAGACCCTAGAGTGTAACGCTTAGTCTTAATTGTTGAATCTCACTGAAGGTGCCTTAATTTGTATGTTTGCTACTGAATTGAATGCTTGTAACGGAGCGTCTTGATGAGCTGATCTGAATGAGTCATATGCCATGTGTAGTGAGGTTTTTGTATAGTCTATGTATCGTACGTATATCTAGAACTTGCCCGGTATGTGAATTGAAGCGAAATCTTAGGTGATGCTCGGTTTAAAAAATGATCTTAGGCTTTCTTTGACCTTTTTGAGCTTTATTGCTTATCACAAATAAAATCTATCCCTAATTAACCCTTTTGAGCCTATAGACTTTTATTTGGCACCCACATTACAAGCCTATACCCTTTTTATTCTTAATTGACATTGTTTTGATCCTTTTACCTCTTAAAGCACTTTAATTGAACAAATGAGCGCTAACAGAAGTAAGAAGGAACTAAGAGTGGGGTGGCTTTTGAGTGGAACCAATAGAAGGAAGAAAGGTGCACTTGTTTTGTGAAATAATACACCACTAGCGAAAATTGAAAAAAAAAAGATAGGTGAATGAATTATTGCCTTGTTCTTGCTAGTGGGTATAAATTAAAGTAGTGCTTAAAGAAAGAGGGGACATGTTGGGAGTGATTTTAATTGTGAAATTGAAGTAGGGATTGAGGAATTTGCGCTCAAAGTGATTATGTGATGTGTTAAAGTGCTTAGGAGGGTTAGTCACTACTCCTAAATATATCCTACCCGTCCCTTAGCCCACATTACAACCATGAAAAAGTCCTAATTGATTTTAGATCGAGTGAGCCTACATTAGTAGAGATTTACATTAAGGGCAAGCTTATGGTACCACTTGCATGCATGTGACTTCTTTTGTGAGTGTGAGTGATTCTTCTTTGATATAATCATGAA
>NW_017685642.1:0-845 GCF_001879085.1 Nicotiana attenuata | reverse complement strand
ATGGTTCATTGGGGGCAAAAGTGGAAATCTGGAGAAAAATTCACTTAACCTATATAAGGTCAAGCTCGCCCAAGGGAGTTTTATCAAGGTTTTCATAGGCTAAAGCAAGGCAGAGAGAGGCAAGAAGCAAGGACGAATTGGATCATCAAGTTTTTCTTTTCTTCTCTTCGTTTTTGCTTATTATGATGAAATTGAATATACTTGTGATGAACAATAGTATGAGTGGCTAAAACCCATGTTCTAGGGTCATGGGTAAAACATGAACGTTGTTGTTTGAGGTTTAATTTGACAAGTTGGTTTATCATCTTGGGTTGTTTATTTAATTCTGTTGTTAATTGTTTTATTGAGTAGCTAACATTGAAACACTATCTACGAATCTAGAGTTGAACTCGAAAGTGGGAATTCGAGGTTGCATATAGAATTAAATAGAGCAGGTTCTTGAACCCGGGCCTCGGGGAACGGATTCGCAATTGGGATAGACATATACCCACTTGCTTTGCTTGGTTAAAATACAGGAATTGTAATTGCGTTCTTGTTAATCTTAATTCCATAGAAATATAGACATTGAGTTAACTTGAGCAGGCGAGTAAGAAGTCGACAAATTCTTACGAGTAATATAAACCTTGTCAATCAATAACCCAGATAAATTGATTAGTCATCTTAAGCTAAGGACACAACAAGATTGTTAACTAGCCCGTGACCCTGGAATATCCTCTCCTACTGTGTGTTATTTGAAACTGCTATTCGTTTGGTTAATTGCTTTAGTTAGATTATTTCTTGATAATTTAGGTAGTAAAATAAGTACATCTTTATTCTGTGAAGTCATCTCTTGAATAGCAAAGTAT
>NW_017685641.1:4268-6695 GCF_001879085.1 Nicotiana attenuata | reverse complement strand
ACCGGGGGCCCCAGAGCCCGGACGTCTTTGGGGATAGCAAAAGTTACTATCCTGTTACAGTCCGGGTCCAGGCTCGGAGCTGGAAACCTATCAACAAGCTTGTTGACGGCCGAAGTCCCACTTGATTCGGCCTGAAGGTCTTTCCGGGGGATTTCGAGCCCGAAAGTGTTGGCGGAGGGTACCCCATCAAAAAAGGTCTCGAAGCTACCTCCCATCATCGGGATGTCGTCCGGCAGCTGCCCCCAAGTCGAGGAAGATGGGGGGGACGTAACCGGGTGATCGGTACCCGGGGATGCCCGCGCAGGGGCCGAGGGTTCACTAGCATCCTCAACCCTCACGTCCTCGGGAGGAGCCTCAACTGGATCGACCACCGGCTCAGGGTCCGGTCGAATGGATCGGTGGCGGACGAGCTCCGGCTGCTCCTCATCGTCATCCTCTTTGTCATCCTCTTCCTCGGAGGACAAGACGATTTGGCTTTTTGGTTTGCGGGCGGCCCTTTTTGTCCGCTTAGTCTTCCTTTGGGGCTCGTCCGTACCGGACTCCCCGGGCCTTTTATTTTCTCCCGGAACCGGAAGGGGGCATAGTATTGAAGACCTCATCTCCGCGTCCTTGGGCAAGCCTGCAAAACACGAGGGTTATGATGCATTCCCGATATACAGGAAAAACTGCGCTACCGGTCAAAAAGAAGGCTTACCATGGTTTTTCGCCTCCCACCGACCTTTGGAGATTTCCTTCCAGTTTCGCTCCGAATATGGCCGCTGGGCCACTATCTTGTTTACCCAGCCGGCCAGATCCTTGATGGCAGCTGGAGTTTGGGTCACCGCTGCACAAGAAAAGGGGGTTTCAGGAAGAAGTTGAGGAAAACACACTCTAAAAGATGAACAGTGAGAAAATACTTACGTTTGAGGTTCCACCTCTCCGGAAATGGCATGCAATCGGCCGGAATCAGGTCGGACGTCCTGATCCGGACAAACCTGCTCATCCAGCCTCGATCTTTGTCTTCATCGATGCTGGAGAATGGGGGTTTGCTAGCCCGGCGGGCCAATTTTATTAATCCCCCTGGAAATATTCGGGGGCTGTATAGTCGAAGAAGATGGTCGAGGGTAAAGGGAAAATCGCCCTCGACTCTCTCAACAAAAAACCGAAAGAGATATACGATCCGCCACATCGAGGGGTGGATCTGACCTAAGGTCACCTCGTACCGCCGGCAGAACTCCACTATAATGGGTTCTAAGGGGCCTAAGGTGAAGGGATATGTATATACACTAAGATATCCTTCAACGTGAGTCATAATCGACTCGTCACGGGAAGGGGTGACCAGGTCTTTCCCTTCCCATCTACATTCAGCCCTCACCCGGTCTAGGCAACCGGGAGTGATTAGACTGATATACTCCGATGCCGGTTCGCCGCGGCCCGGGACCGATGATGGGTTTTCAACCTGGAAGTCGGCAGATACCGAGCAACCAGTCGGTGTGAAAGCTTTCAATGGGGGTTCTGGCGCAGGTTCATCAGATCTAGCGGGGCTCGCAGACGAGCTTGGTCTAGAAGGAACACTTTGTGAAGTTTTCGCCATTTCTTGAAGCTTTACGAAGAGATGAAAAGAAAATACAACCAACGCAAAATTTGAGAAAGATAAGAAATGTTGAACCTGGAAGGGTCGTTTATACTTTTCCTATGAGGCGGCGGCACGAATCGCGAAGTTACAGACACGAAGCGACAGATAATTAAGAGAAGCATTAAATGCCTGCAGCAAACGTGGTCAGAGCACTCGATGGCTTTTTCAGCTAGCGTATGGCCATACGTCACGGGCATCACGTCACCGATCATATCGTTTATTATCATTACTCTCTAATAAACGAGGGGACTATCTGTATTGGGTGATACCCTTTTTGCTTGAGCCCGACCGGGTTGGGACCGGTCCGGGGCAAGTCGGGGCCATTGAACCCGACCTGGATGCAAGGTAGAACGACGGCCACGTCAACAACCGAGGTCGAGTCATTTCGAGACCGTTGCAGAGCTCGATATGAGTCACCACCGGATGGAGAAACACACAAGGTCGGAAGCCGGACTCGTAACGGATAACCAAGCGTCGCCGGATATCTCGCCCAAACGTGATTTTCTCAACCACTTCAGGCCATTAAGGCGTAATTACAGGGATCCACGATGTAATTAATTTACCTACCTTATTTTTACCCTTAATCAGAATGTATAAAAGGGGAGAAGACCCCATAAAGAGGGGATCGGAAACCATTACACTACAGTACCATCTCTCTCAATTCTTGTACGCTATCAAGCACAATTGTTCTAAGCAATATTATATTCTGCGATTATTTACTTTAACAGCAATTGTTGAGTCTTTATCTTTTATTTTCCTCAATCCAAACCTTTTGTATCTTTTAGTTCACGGATCCTTAAAACCCCATATAA
>NW_017685641.1:0-399 GCF_001879085.1 Nicotiana attenuata | reverse complement strand
AGGAAGAAGTTGAGGAAAACACACTCTAAAAGATGAACAGTGAGAAAATACTTACGTTTGAGGTTCCACCTCTCCGGAAATGGCATGCAATCAGCCGGAATCAGGTCGGACGTCCTGATCCGGACAAACCTGCTCATCCAGCCTCGATCTTTGTCTTCATCGATGCTGGAGAATGGGGGTTTGCTAGCCCGGCGGGCCAGTTTTATTAATCCCCCTCGAAATATTCGAGGGCTGTATAGTCGAAGAGGATGGTCGAGGGTAAAGGGAAAATCGCCCTCGACTCTCTCAACAAAAAACCGAAAGAGATATACGATCCGCCACATCGAGGGGTGGATCTGACCTAAGGTCACCTCGTACCGCCGGCAGAACTCCACTATAATGGGTTCTAAGGGGCCTAAG
>NW_017685640.1:5177-6695 GCF_001879085.1 Nicotiana attenuata | reverse complement strand
CTGCCATCCAACTCGAAGGACCATGTCCTTCCATCCCTGAACAGCTAGAGCATCAACCAGTCGAACCATCCCTGGTTCCTCCAAATCCTACAAAAGTCTACCCTTCAAGATGGTTAACTTCGGTCATGATAGTCGTGGCTTGTTTAGCATCTATGCACCTCAGCAATCCAAGATCTGGAGTTCTTTTGTACAGAATTCCTCCGCTTAAGAAAAATCCACTTGCCAAACATCGAATTGTTCTATTTTAATCTCCTGTGGCCTGTACCGGATATACCCCCGACTTGATGTACTCCATGATATCGTGGAACCAAGGTTCACCATCAAGTTCCTCTTCCACCATGTTACAATAAGCATGCTGATCACAAACTTGAATATGCAAAGGGTCAACGTAAGCCTTATCTGGATGATGTAACATTGACGCCAGAGTGGCCAAGGCGTCAGCAACCTCATTATGGATCCTAGGAATATGCCTGAATTTTATGGATCTAAATCGTTGACAAAGGTCCTGCAGACATTGTCGATACGGTATGAGCTTCAAATCTCGAGTCTCCCATTCTCCCTGAATCTGGTGCACCAACAGATCTGAATCTCCTAAAACCAGTACTACCTGGACTCACATGTCTACTAACCTCAAGCCCAAAATGCACGCCTCTTACTCAGCCATGTTTTTGGTACAATAAAAACGAAGCTGGGCTATGACAAGGTAGTGATGCCCTGTTTCAGAAATGAGCTCAGCTCCTATTCCAACACCTTTCATGTTAGCGGCCCCATCAAAGAAAAGTTTCCAACCTAGCTTTCATCCTGCTCAGCCTTGTCAACGTGCATCACCTCTTCATTAGGAAAGTAAGTCTTCAAAGGCTCATATTCTTCATCCACCAGGTTCTCGGCCAAATGATCGGCCAAAGCTTGGGCTTTCACTGCAGTCTGAGTCACATAGACGATGCCAAACTCTATGAGCAAAATATGCCACTTTGCAAGTCTTCCTGTGGGCATAGGCTTCTAAAAGATATATTTTAGGGGATCCATGCGAGAAATGAGATAATTAGTGTAGGACGACAGATAATGCTTCAACTTTTGTGCCACTCAAGTCAGGGCGCAACACGTCCTTTCAAGGAGAGTATACTTGACCTCATAAGAAGTGAACTTCTTGCTGAGATAATAAATAGCCTGCTCCTTCTTGCCAGTGATATCATCTTGGCCCAATACACAACCAAACGAATTATCCAGGACTGTCAAATAAACAATCAAAGGCCTCCCGGGTTCCGGCGGAACTAGCACAGGTGGGTTTGACAGGTACCTCTTGATCTTGTCAAATACCTCTTGACACTCATCAGTCCATTTGATCGCGGCATCCTTATTGAGCAACTTAAAGATGGGTTCGCAAGTTGTCGTGAGTTGAGCGATAAACCTGCTAATGTAGTTCAACCTCCCTAGCAAACTCATCACCTCAGTCTTGTTCTTTGGCGGTGGTAATTCCTGGATGGCCTTAATCTTTGACGGATCCAACTCGATACCTCG
>NW_017685640.1:0-1284 GCF_001879085.1 Nicotiana attenuata | reverse complement strand
GTCTCCGTCCTGTTCCGGGGTTTTGGGTGGTTCTCAGTCTCGACAGAAGGTCGAAAACGAGGGGTGTAGTGAGGAAGTGGATCCGGGACGTTTGAAGGTCGGGCTCCGGGGCGTAGTACTGGTTANTCTTGGGCTTGGAGTGCCGGCTCACTGGAAGATCGGTGGAGGGTAGCTGGTGGAGGTACTACGAAGACAGGGGTAGCCGGTGGAGGAGGGTATACGGTTGATTTGGCTAATGGAGCTTGGACAGTTTGGTAAGAAGAGCCCGGTAGTGGTGATAAGGGTTGAAGCTTGGGTCATGTTGTGGGGATAGATCAATGACGGGGGGGTTCTTGAGATTGAGCTAGTGGTGGGACAAAAGCAGGGTTGGCGGGGTATGATGGTGGAGGATGCCCTTTCATCCATGCCTGGTACATCTCAGCCATCTGGTGTTTCAGCTTATGTAACTCTTCTTTCAAACCGGGCTCAGACTCCTCTACCTCCCTTGGCGGGTCAATAACACTCCTGTCCAATTCTTTGCCAGCCAAGTTCGCCTTGTGTTTGGACCTGGTGTTATACAGGTGACTTGCTAGAGTGCCAAACAAACTAACCACCTTCCTGTTCTCAATAACAACAGCAAACTTGCTAGTGTTTAAGAGTTTAACAGATATGCAACCGCACGTTTGGGATGCAATGCACCTAAACAGTTAACCGCTTCTAATATGCATTTGAACGGTTGCATGCTTCATCCCGGCCTTAACTAACTCTTTTACTTTGCACTTTTCTTCTCTCTTTCCTTTTCATTCCTGTCTTTCTTTGCTTGGTTCTTGTTGCTCCTTTTTTTATTCTTGCATTTTCTTTTCCTCTCTTGTTTTGCCACTCTCACTTCTCACTCTGTTTCTTTCCTCTCCTTCCATTTTAGGGTTATGATCGAATCCTATGGGGATTGCCTACATATCATGACGTCATATGAATCAGATTATTACGTAGTTCAGGGGATAAATGTGAAATGAACGAAAAAATTTGGGGTTTTTAATATATCATTAAAAATAAAATCTTTTGGAATTTCTGTTACAAAGACTCTGACATACAGACTCCGAATAAGAAAAACACACTAGACATTAAAACAAAACTAACAGACTCAACTAATGAACTACTTACTGAAACCAACAGAAGTCAGGAGTACATAAGAGCTTCCACCGGTGCCCTAGGAGCCTGTGGAACATCATCCGGTCTTTGCACGGGCCTTTATGCAATATCCTGCTACAGACGGTCCAAATCGGCCATTACCTGGCGAACGAATGT
>NW_017685639.1:0-6696 GCF_001879085.1 Nicotiana attenuata | reverse complement strand
TTTTGTGACCCTCTCTATAAAAAGGGGTGTATTCTTGGTTTTTAGACTTAGATCATTCAGACTATTATCAATAAAAATTGTGAGATTTTTCTTGCACTCTTGTGTGTGGCTACTCTTGGATTTATTCTTCAACCTTCAAGACTCAACTTAAGGAGGTAAGATTAAACTCTTTCGAAATCTTAGATCACTTCTAGGTATTCAAGAAAGGTGATAAGTTTAGGCTTATTGTTGTTCTTGTTATTCTATAGGGTCGGGTTTCATAATCTATCTCTTGTTTTTAATTCTCTACCAAAGGCGATTAGTTCTTTGTTAGCTAATTGTTGTTGTTAGGATTCAACTTCAATAATAGACTTCTTGAATTCAAGAAATTCTTTCTTGAATTCAATCTATCTTTAATTTTTCGTTCTTTTTCGTTTCTTTATTTTCTTTTAGCTTCCGCACGTTTCTTGATTTTCTTGTTTTTCTTTAATAATTCTTGAATCCCATATAGTGTTGTTATCAAGTGGTATAAGAGCATAGGCTAATCAAAATTTCAATCTTGATAATCTTGAGAGGTTCTTGAGCACAAAAATAAAATAAAAAAAAAGTCTTTTTAGAAAGAAAAAAAAAAAGAAATTCAGCCCCAAAAAAGTGTTATTCCTCATTATTACTTTCAGAATTTAAGTATTATTTGGTTTCCAAGTCAAGAAAGGAAACAAGAAGAGGGGATCCTAGTTCTTGAAGATTAAGGTAACTTCTTTCCTTATTCTTGTGAGTTTTGGGTTTTTTAATTCTTTCCTTTTGTTTTCTACTAACCAATTCCTATTCTTCCTAGGTTTGGTCATTCACTTTTCTTTCATTTTGTAATTCCATATTCTTAGCACTAAGGGTTGTGACTAGTAAGGTATATTAATAAATCTAAAGATTAACGACCAAGAGTTGCATTGAGTGGAATAAGGCAAGAGAGGTGAGAATATTATAAGGAAAAAAGCCAAATTTGAGATATATATATTTCTTCTAATCTTTGTTCAAGTTGTTTCAAACATGTAGCTATGAAGAAAGGAGGCGAGCTATGACTCAACAATTTGAAAAGTCGAACTTACAACATGCCGAATGGAAGGAAGACAATGGTAAAATTATTTTTCAAACAAGAGCTAAAGTGATGTCTGCGATTTGTGCTCTTAGAATTGACAAAGAGTTTGGCTATAACTCAATTAGCACTTATATGGTTGAGAAATTGAACTTGCCTTATATTGAATATATTGAACCCTACATGTTGAGAGGGGTAAAGGTAGATAAAAGAGTGTTATTACTATTCTCTATTGGAAGGTATGAGGATGCGATATGGTGTGATGTGATTCCCATGAATAATTATCATATCTTGTTGGGAAAGCCATGGTATGTCTACAGAAGAGCTTCATATAACATGGAAAAAAATAGATACTCTTTTGAGGTTAACGGGAAGAAACTCATTCTTGGACCTTTGACTCCCTCACAAATTTGTGAAGATGAAAAGACTGTTAAAGACAATATGAAAAAATATGAGAGAGAAAAGAATGAGAGGAGTAAGGGAGTGTATGTTGACATCCCAAGAGAGGAAAAAGGAGAGGTTGTGTTGAGTGAAAAGAGTGAGATGTCGAGTAAGGTAAAGAGTGATCTTGAGAAAAAAGAAAAGAGAGAACGCAATGAGATTAAAAAAATCTATGAGGTAGAGAGAGAAAAACAAGAGGGTTTGAGTGAACAAAAAGAAAAAAACTTTACTGAGAGAAAAGAAGCTACGGGTGAGGAAAAAGTTAGTCTTGTGATAAAAGCCAAAGAGAGTGTAAGCAAGAAGAAAGTTTCTTTACTTCCTAACCCATTGACTCTTTCTTGTTTTACTTTTTGTGAATTTGTGCAGCCATATGCGAAAAGACCTTTTTAAATGGGAGGTGAGGCACAAGAGATGTTAGCAAAGGATCCAATCGAATTCCAACATGAATTTAGCGAAGCCAATTCTTGTTGGATGGTGGAAGATAAAAGCTTGGTTAATTTCTTTGTTGTTGAACCTTTTGACTATTTTAATCCTTATTTACAGGTTTACAACATGGAGTTCCCTAAAGGCATTGCTAAGTTAGAGTCATTGCATAAAAGAATAAAAGGTGATGTTGTTCCATTAATAAATAAGGCAAAGTATGGTATGTATAATTGGTTTATTCACATTCTTGGCCTTCCTAGAACACCTAAGGTATTTTTGGAGGTAATGAACTATACTCTTATTTCTTATGTTGGTGACTTTATAATTTTTGTGGATGATGATATTTTGATGCATATCAAGTCATTAACTGTAATATCTAAGTTCAAGTGCAAGAGTAATTTGCTTCCTTTTGAAATTGAGTATGACATAGATAATTATGCATTCCAACTTGGTGGAATGAGGCATGAAATTTATGAGAAGAGGCTTGTGTCACGTCCTTAAATCCGGACCCGGTTGTGATGGCGCCTCTCGTGAAGACAAGGCCAGCCGACACACTTCCAATTCACTTTAAGAAGTTTAAAATAATAAATATTAAGTCTTTAACAGAAATAAAATCCCAAAATAACAGTTAACAGTACAATTTGCGGAATTAAATACCAACACAGCCCGACATCGGGGTGTCACCAGTCATGAGCATCTAAAACAATCCTACAAGTCTGAAAGTCTACTCCACTACTACATAACTGAATTGGAAAGGAAATAAGATAGAGGGAGATTGCACTGGGCTGCGAATCGCCGGGCAGCTACCTAGTAAATCTCCGGAAATCAGCTTGACAGCTCTCAACCCTCGCTAGCAGGACCTGTAGCGCCCGAATCTGCACACAGAGGTGCAGGGAGTAAAGTGAGTACTCCAACTCAGTGAGTAATAACAATAAATGAAGACTGGGCGATATAAAATCACCTTAAACACAACATTAAGCTATAAGAGGCATAACAAAATCAGTAAACATAACTAAACAGTGAAATCTCATAAAACACCTTTTAAGCAGTCAAACAATATATATATAGGAAAAACAACTACAAATGGTAAACACATAAGAGCTGCCCCTCGGGCAAAGTAACAACAGAATCGGCCCCTCGGGCAATATCACAGAACAATACCAGCCCCTGGGGCTATATCTCAGATCTCAATGGGTACCCGCGCTCACTGGGGATGTACAGACTCTGGGAGGGGCCCCTTACGGCCGAAGCACAATATCAAGCCATCTCGTGGCATCATAAACAGGCTCTCGGCCTCATATCAATCACAAGCCACCTCGTGGCGTACAATCTCAGGCCCTCGGCCTTATTATCATAGTCAGTATATCACCGCTGAGGCGTGCAGCCCGACCCAAAAGTAACCTCACAATGCAGGCTCTCAGCCTTACTCAGTCAGGATCTCATAAGCCCCTCGGGCAACAGTAAACATGATGCTCAGCTCAAAATATCTTTTAAAATATCAATTAAAGTGTTTAAAACAGAGTAACATGGCCGAGTTTTGAAAACAGTAAAATATGGCATGACTGAGCACAAGTATGAAATCAAACAGTGAGGAAAAATATCAGTAAAGATCCCCTAAGGGCCCAAACAGTTGGCACGAAGCCCAAATATGGCATTTAGCCCAAATATGTTAATATCAAACAATTAGCCGTCAAATACGCAGTAAAACAGTCATCCGGGATGGACTAAGTCACAATCCCCAACGGTGCACGACCCCACGCTCGTCATCTAGCGTGTGCGTCACCTGAACATAGCCGAACGCTGTGTAATCCGGGGTTTCATACCCTCAGGACAGCATTTAATATCATTACTCACCTTAATCCAGCCTAAACTCTAGCTCGCAATGCCTTTGCCCCCCGAATTGGCCTCCGAATGCTCCGAATCTACCAAAATCAGAATGTAATCATCAAAATATGCTAAAGGGACAAAGCCCACTTGAAAATAATCGAAAAGCAACACAAATCCCGAAATTACCAAAATCCGACCCCCGAGCCAACATCTCGGAATTCGATAAATTTTACATCATTAGATTCATTATCTCCCGACGAGTTCATACATATCAAAAGTTCCAAAATCCGACCACAAATGGTCTTTCAAAACCTCAATCAAAGGCCTAAATTTCTAAGCCCTAGCTTCTCTAATTTAACCCTTAATTACAGCTCTAATCCGCGAATTAGTACCATAGAAACGAGTTTTTAGGTCCAAAATCCTTACCTCAATGAGTTCCCCTTGAAATCCCTCTTCAAATCGCCTCAAAAGCTCCAAGAACTGACTAAAAATGGTGGAATAACTCTGAAAATCGCGAAGGAAATAACTTATATGTTCTGGCCCAGGGATTTCGCATCTGCGACCAAAATCCCGCTTTTGCGGTACCGCATTTGCGGTCTTTGAACCGCTTCTGCGATTTTCACTTATCCTCCGGCTTTCCGCATCTGCGATGCAACAGCCGCACCTGCGAAGGCACAGGTGCGGTTCACCAACCGTTTCTGCGGTTTCTGCCTCCCTCACCTTCTTCCGCTTCTGCGGCCTTCAACCTCGCATCTGCGGCACCGCACTTGCGGTCCCCAATCCGCAGGTGCGGAAATACCAGAAGAAAAAGATATGCAGCTTCTTCGAATATTCCAAACTCTCCGTCAACCATCCGAAATCACCCCGAGGCCCCTGGGACCTCAACCAAAAGCACAAGCATATCCCATAACCTTATTCAAACTTATACCAATCTTCAAAACACTTCAAACAACATCGAATCAACCAAAACATATTGGATTCAAGCCTAAGTTTCTAAAATCTTCCGAATTCCACTTTTGATCAAAAAGTATACCAAACCACGTCCAAACAACCTGAAATTTGCACGCACATCCCAAATGACATAACGAAGCTGCTGCAACTTCCGGAATTCCATTCCGACCCCTATATCAAAATCTCACCTATCAACCGGAAAACGCCAAAAACTCAATTTCGCCAATTCAATCCTAAATCTACTCTGGGCCTCCAAAACACATTCCGATCACACTCCTAAGTCCCAAATCATCTCCCGAAGCTATCCGAACCATCGGAACTCACATCCGAGCCCTCTAACACATAAGTCAACATCCGGTTGACTTTTCTAACTTAAGCTTTCTTAAAAGAGACTAAGGTCTCCAACCTTCTCAAAACCTTTCCGAACCCGAGCCAACCAACCCGATCACATATAAAACCGATAATTAAAGCAATAGGAAGCAGAAGTGGGGAAAACGGAGCGGTAACTCATGAGACGACCGGCCGGGTCGTCAGATCCTCCCCTTCTTAAACAAACGTTCGTCCTCGAACGAGTCAAGAAACATACCTGAAGCCTCAAATAGGTGAGGATATCTGCTCCGCATCTCCCGCTCGGTCTCCCAGGTGGCCTCTTCTACGGACCGACCTCTCCACTGCACTTTCACTGAAGTTATATCCTTTGATCTCAACTTTCGAACCTGACGGTCCAAAATAGCTGCTGGCTCCACATCATAGGTCAAGTCACCTTCTAGCTGAACCGTGCTGAAATCCAGAATATGAGACGGATCCCCAATATACTTCTGGAGCATAGAAACATGAAATACCGGGTGTACACTCGACAAGCTGGGTGGCAAAGCAAGCTCATAAGCCACCTCCCCAATCCTCCGAAGTACCTCAAAAGGCCCAGTGAACCGCAGACTCAATTTACCCTTCTTTCCAAATCTCATAACACCCTTCATGGGTGAAACTTTCAACAGAACCTTCTCACCAACCATGTAGGACACATCCCGAACCTTCCGGTCCGCATAGCTCTTTTGTCTCGACTGCGATGTACGAAGCCTCTCCTGAATCACCTTCACCTTGTCTAAAGCATCCTGTACCCAATAACCTAGCCTCTCCCGGCTCAAACCAACCAACTGGAGATCTACACCGCCTCCCATATAAGGCCTCATAAGGAGCCATCTGAATACTCGACTAGTAGCTGTTGTTATAAGCAAACTCTGCAAGCGGTAAAGACTAATCCCATGACCCTCCAAAATCGATGACACAAGCGCGTAACATATCCTCTAATATCTGAATAGTGCCCTCGGACTGCCCGTCATTCTGAGGGCGAAAACCTGTGCTCAACTCAACCTGAGTACCCAACTCTCGCTGTACAGACCTCCAAAACTGCAAAGTAAACTGAGTGCCCCGATCTGAAATGATGGAAACTGGGACACCATGAAAACAAACAATCTCCCGGATATATATCTCTGCCAACCGCTCTGAAGAGTAAGTAGTACAGATAGGAATGAAGTGCGCAGACTTGGTCAGCCGATCCACAATCACCCAAATAGCATCGAACTTCTTCAAAGTCCGTGGGAGCCCAACTACAAAGTCCATGGTGATCCGCTCCCACTTCCACTCTGGAATATCCATCCGCTGAAGCAAGCCACCCGGTCTCTGATGCTCATATTTCACCTGCTGACAATTGAGACACTGAGCTACAAATCCCACAATGTCTTTCTTCATTCTTCTCCACCAGTAATGCTGTCTCAGATCCTGATACATCTTCGCGGCACCCGGATGAATGGAATACCGCGAGCTGTGGGCCTCCTCCAGAATCAACTCCCGAAGCCCATCTACATTGGGCACACATATCCGGCTCTGCATCCTCAATACCCCATCATCACCGATACTCACATCTCTGGCATCATCATGCTGAACTCTATCCTTAAGGACAAGCAAATGAGGATCATCATACTGGC
>NW_017685638.1:6235-6696 GCF_001879085.1 Nicotiana attenuata | reverse complement strand
GAAGAGACGCCGGGCCTGCGGACGCCTGCAAGGCTACCTCAGTCTCGTGTAAATGAAATCCTGCTCCCGTACTACTGCTGCTGCTGCTCCTCAAAACCTGGACCTGTGCAAAAATGCACAGAAGTGTAGCATCAGGACAACCGACCCCATGTGCTGGTAAGTGTCTAGCCTAACCCCGGCGAAGTAGTGACGAGGCTAGACTGGACACCACATAAACCTGTGCAGTTATAAATATATAGCGAAAATCGAATACAAAGCAATTAACAATATGGGAGGCTTGGTGGTTCAAGGCTATAGTCAAGAGGAAGGCATTGATTATGATGAGACTTTTGCTCCAGTGGCTAGACTTGAAGCAATTAGACTCCTCATAGCCTTTGCAACACATATGGAATTCACTCTTCATCAAATGGATGTCAAAAGTGCCTTCCTAAATGGCTATCTCAAAGAAGAAGTGTTGGTGA
>NW_017685638.1:0-3657 GCF_001879085.1 Nicotiana attenuata | reverse complement strand
GGCTGGAAGGACATGGTCCTTCAGATGGATGGGAGACTAGCCAGAAGAGAGTTGATTGAATTTATGGCGAATGGGTCTGTGGAAAATGGGCGAGTAACCAGTATAGTGAAAGGTGTGAAGGTGGAGTTTGATGCACCAGAGCTGGGCAGGATTCTAGACATCCCAAGTGAGGGCTATGATGATTACACTAGGCAAAGGTGGCCTTGTCTAGATGATCTGCCCACAGCACTCCAAATTACCAGGAACTTCTGTGACACAAAGGATGCTGAAGAGGTGCCTGAAGCACGATTTGTTCAAAAGAGTGAAATGAAGCCAGAGCATAAAGTGCTCTTTGAGTTTGTGAACAAATGTTTGTTGCCTAGACAAGAGAGGAGGCACACTGCAAATTATATGGACCTGGTTCTCATGGAGTGTCTTGTGAGGGATAAACAAATCAATTGGCCTGCTTTCATAGTCAAATTGCTGGACAGAGTCATAAATGGTTCAAAGGCTCATGCTACTCCTTATGGATTCATTTTGACAACTGTACTGGACAGGATGAACGTCCCTTTGAAGAAGTGGGAAAATGCCTCCAGTAAGGAGCACTTTGGAATCAAGACTCTCCAGGCCTGTGATTATCTGCTAAGTGTTGCCCCTGTTGAACCTGGTTCGTCCGTAAAAACTCCAGTGAATAGCAAAGTTAGAGCGTTGATGCAAGAATGTGGGACCAAAGATGCTGAGATTGCTAGGCTTCAGGCTCGAGTAGCTGAATTGGAAGAAGAAAGGAATGGGCTGAAGGCAGAACTTGCAAAAGAAAAGGAAAAGAGTGAAGGGATGCTACAAACAATGCTCAATCTACTCCAATCCCAACCCTCCAGTTCTTCTAAGCCTTAGCCATCTTTGTCCTAGTTCCGAACCATTTCAGTTACCCCCAGTGACCCAGATTAGGGATTTTTCTTGTTTTTGCTCATGGTTGGTAGTTTTTGTTCTTTCTTTTTGTGGACTGTACTGTAGAAGCAATGCCTTATCAATGACAATTTGCATTTCTCTTGTTTTGTGATGATTCTACTCTTAATAGTTATTTTTGTCAAGTTGATTTTTGATTATCTAAAGCGTGCTTTCACTTGCAGTTGCCCCAGCGGCCATGAGTAATGATTAATATTCTGGGATTCACATATTTATGCAACTTTTCGATGATGCCAAAAGGGGGAAGATATTGTGCTTTCAAAGAAATTATGTCTATTTTCTGAACAGTGATGTTTATGACCTAATTAAATCTGGCCCTTAATGATAAGTAAAAATTTTCGAGTGATGATATTTTAGCTGAGTTCCACAAGTTCTATAATCAGTAAAAGCACAGAGTTTGTCATCATCAAAAAGGGGGAATTTGTTGGCCCAAGTTCAGTTGAAGTTTTGAAGATTGACAAATGAACTCAGGGAAGGACCTGGTTCATCTAAGGAGACACAGTTGTTATGGCCCATACACATGAGATGCACGTGAAGAAGATAAGTCCTTGAGATCAAGCAGCAATATCTTGATGAATATCTTCTGAACTGATCGAAAAGATTGCATATAGGATAAGGAGTTGAAGTCTCCTTATGAAAAGAGAATTACATCCGGATCAAGAATATGGATTAGGAGTTAGAGTTGTTCTTGGACTCGAATTGTCAAAGGATCCACAATTCGAGTTCTTATCAAACTCTGATTACTAACTCTATAAATATAACGATTGTTCTCTTTTACAGGTGATTGCACATAAGCAGAAGTTAAGCATATTTGAGAGAAAAAAGATCAAGTCTGATTTGCAAGCAACATATGCGAGATACAAGTGTGCACGTCTGAAGCTACATGAACTAAGATAGAAGAACCATTTTCATCATTGTGTTTATTCTAAGTCTAATTCAATTGTAGTAGGTTTTCATATTGTACCTTTTAGCTTTCTTAGAAGCAATTGTATTAGGTACTCTGAGTATTCAAGTTAGAGTTAACTTGAAAGTGTCGCAACAGTTGAGGCTGTGTGCTACACTGGGATTAGAGTTAATCCTTAGGTTTACAAAGAGTTTTGTAAATGCAGCTTTTGGCTCAGTGATTTTAGTGGAGTTCGGGAAAATCAGTCGTGGTTTTTACACCTTTGAGCCAGGTGTTTTCCACGTAAAAATCTCTGTGCACTTTACTTTCAGTATTTATTATTCCGCAAACTGCTGTAGTTAGAACACTTAGAAGAACCAGGTTCTTCTAACACGAAAATTAGGTACCACACAAATCACCCCCCTCTTGTGTGGTATTGACGTTTATAACATCAATTGGTATCAGAGCAGGTGATCCTTGAAGAGGTTAACACCTTAGGAAAAGATTAACATGAGTGCACCACCTGGGAACTGGGAAGGGCAATCCACTGCCAGGCCTCCTCTCTTCAATGGCCTCTACTACTCCTGGTGGAAAAAAATAGAATGAGGGACCATATAATGGGCGAAGACTATGAGCTTTGGGATATCATCACTGATGGTCCTTTAGCCACAACCAAGAAGAATGCTGAAGGAGTGGATGTTCCAAAGACAAGAGTAGATTGTACTACTGAAGATCTAAGGAAATGGGAGAAAAATGCAAAAGCCAAGAAATGGTTAGTGTGTGGACTTGGTCCTGATGAGTACAGCAGGATTCAAGGCTGTACTACTGCCAAGGAGATTTGCGACACTTTACAAGTGGCTCATGAAGGAACACCTCAGGTGAAGAGGTCAAGAAACACTGCTGTATTCTCAATATGAGAATTTTACTATGAAGGATGGAGAAACTATCCAAGAAATGTATACCAGGTTCACTACACTGACAAATGAACTTGAGTCTCTTGGAAGGATTATCCTGGAAGAAGACAAGGTGGAGAAGATTCTAACTAGAGTTCTGCCAATCTCCCGGGAAAGCAAAATCACTGCCATTCAGGAATCCAAGATTATTGCTACTTTAAAGTTGGATGAACTGATTGGAAATCTCACTGCCTATGAATTGAGAAGGCAAACAATGAAGATGGATGCTCCAAAGAAAGAAAGAAGTCTGGCTCTCAGAATTTCAGAAGGATCAGATCTTGAAGATGATGAAATGGCTATGATAACCAGAGATTTCAAGAAATATCTTATGAGAGGAAAGGGTGCTTCAAAAGGAACAACATTCAGCAAACCTAGGGCTCCTGAGAAACAAACCAATGAGGGGTGTTACAAGTGTGGGAAGACTGATCACCACATCAGAAACTGCCCTCAATGGGAGATTGAATGGAAGAAAGAAAGAGCAGAAAGAAGAAACAGGAAGAAGGAACAGGTTCAACCAAAAAGGAACAAGGGTTCAACTAAAGCTATGGTTGCTGCATGGGGAGAAACATCAGATGAGGACTCAGAAAATGAAGCTGAAGATGAGCAAGCTCTTATGGCCATCGGAGAATCAGAAGATGAACAGGAGGTAAGTATTCTACACCTTAAAGAAAAGATTAAGTTCTTGTCTAAAGAAAAACTGGTTGATCTGCTGATGGACTTCATAGATGAGTCTGAAATAATAAACAGTGAGAAGGATGTTTTGTCTAAGGAATGTGTTATCCTAGAAGAAAAATGTAAAAGGTTAGAGTCTAGGGCTGATGAGAGTGACAACACAAATACTGAGTTGAAGAACTAGGTTCATCAACTTGAAAATAA
>NW_017685637.1:4588-6696 GCF_001879085.1 Nicotiana attenuata | reverse complement strand
CCCAGCGAGACACAGGAAGGAGAACCAGGTAATTTAGTTAATTCTGATTTACAAAATCTAGTACTAACATTGCAGAAACAGCTCAAGGAGCAAAGTGACCGCATAGAGCAGATACCTGGGGTGCCGCCCGTGATCAAAGGGGTAGATATGGATAAGTATTCTCAACAGCCTTGGAAGCCAAGTGCTGCTCCTCTCCCAATTCCAAAGAAGTTCAAAATGCCTGATATACTAAAGTACGATGGAACAACAAACCCACGAGACCACGTTACTGCATTTACAACAGGCGTAAAGGGCAACGACCTGACTAAGCAGGAGATTGAATCAGTCTTAGTCAAAAAATTCGGTGAAACGCTCACTAAAGGAGCGTTAACATGGTATTCTCTTTTACCCGAAAATTCTATAAATTCTTTTGCTGAGCTTGCAGATTCTTTTATCAAAGAACACTGGGGAGCTCAAAAAGTTGAAAAAAGAATGGAAGATATCTTCAAGATCAAGCAAGGAGACTCAGAATTGCTTAGAGAATTCGTGGATAGATTTCAACGTGAAAGAATGACATTGCCACGTGTACCTGACAACTGGGCAGCCATAGCCTTCACAAGCAACTTGAATGAGAACAGTTCAGAAGCTACGGGGCGACTCAAGGAAAGCCTCCGAGAATTTCCAGCAACGACATTGAATGACGTCTATAATAGATACAGTACAAAGATGAGGATTGAAGAAGATATTATTTTACGACATAAAAAAGAAGAAAAAGTAGGCTCAAGACGTGCTGAAAATGAAAAAAGATCCGGTAAAAATAGGTACGATCCAAACATGGGACCTGCGGGGAGAGACTCACGATCAAAGCAGGACAATCAAAGGTATGATCACAGATCAAGGAATAAAGAATCAGGCTCGTCTTCTAGATTTGGGAATGATCGAAACATACGCGAGCCACGAGATGATGATAGGGGTCTGAAGGCAAGGTTTGGTGGTTATAATTTCAACGTAAGCACTTCTGAACTTGTAGCTATTTTAAGAAGCATGGGAGATAAGGTACGGTGGCCAAAGGAAATGCGATCGAATCCAAACAGATGAAACCCTGATCATTGGTGCGAATTTCATAACGATCACAGGCATAAAACAGCAGATTGCAGGTTTTTGCAAGGTGAAGTTGATCATTTGCTAAAACAGGGGTATCTCACTGAGTTATTCAGTGAGAAAGGTAAACAAGCATACATAAATAATAGGCAAGAGCCTCCAAAGCCACCTTCACCCAAAAGAACTGTCAACGTTATAAGTGGGGGTGAAGATATCAATGGCGTGTCATATATTGCAGCAAATAAGATTTCCAAAGTAACTATTACTCACGGGAAGCGGCTGCGGCATATATTGGAGGAAGAAAATATTACATTCAATGATGCAGATGCCGAGGGTCTATTAACTCCACATAACGACGCACTGGTAATATCTTTAATTGTACATGACACTAACGTGAAACGAGTTTTGATTGATCCAGGTAGTTCTGTGAACATTATTTTGATACGAGTATTATGTGAGATGCAAGCTGAAGAAAAAGTAATACCAAAGGCACATACTCTATCTTGGTTTGATAATTCCAGCGTCATTACAAAAGGAGAGGTAACGATCACCACATTTGCTGAAGGAGTTGTTAAAGACACAAAGTTCCAGGTAGTAGACATGGAGATGGCTTACAATATGATTCTTGGGAGACCATGGATCCACGAGATGGACACTGTTCCTTCAACTTTGCATCAAGTCATTAAATTTCCAGCGCCATGGGGAATATGTCAAATCAGGGGAGATCAACAGACATCTAGGAACATCAACTCCGTGGCAGACTCAAGCACGAAGGGTGAAGAAAAATAGCAATTACAGAATTCAGTTGAGGATAGCATAGCGTCAACCTCAACTGAACAAGAGCAAACAGATGTAGATTCAAGGCCCGATTCCATTCAAGAACCAGAGGAAAATGAAAACATCAAAATGACGATAGAAGAACTGGAGGCTGTGGTTTTGTTTATACACTGGCCAGAGAGAAAAGTGTATATAGGAGCTAATCTTAGCCCGGAGGTGAAGCGTAAGTTAATTGAATTTTTAAAAGCTAA
>NW_017685637.1:0-1198 GCF_001879085.1 Nicotiana attenuata | reverse complement strand
AGGGTTACAATTATTCTGATAGAAATTTAAACGGGTTAAGCAGTCTTCATCTATAATCGTACCTCTGAGTCCCGTATGTATTTCCTTTTCAGGGAAAGGACCAAATGAGAGAAACTATCAAGTGTTCGAGGCTTCATACTTCAACACTCAAACACTTGGGGGACTACATAATATACACAAGTATATATAAAGAAGGCAGAGAAGATTGAAGAAAAATCAAGCCTGAAAAAGTCAAGTGCAGAGTAATAAAAGTCACATGAAGTCATGAGCTAAGGCTAAAGAAAACCTTACTATAGTTAGGGTAAAAGCTATGTACTAAAGCAGGTTGTAAAGAAAAACCTTGCATTTATTGTTCTAAAACAGGTTATAAAGAAAAATCTCGTGTTTATTATTTTTTCTTAAAAATCTGTTACAAGGAAAAATAGTTACGAGAAAGTTATAGATGTAATTCAAATACATGTAAGATGTTATTCAAAACTTGTCAAAGCTCAAAATAAAAACTTGTCAATGTTATTCCAAAGAAACATGTGTGTTCCTATTTCTTTTATCGTATGTTAACACCATTATGAAGTTGAGACGTCTTCTTCATTAAGTGTCGAAATATAAAATGGCCCTCTTTTATAAAACTCATGTTTAAAACTATTTAGTCATGAGATTAACAGAAGCATTTTTTAAGAGCAAAAATGCAAGCTATTTTATAAGTCCTTAAAAAATAAAGGCAAGAATAAAATAAACAGAAGTCTAAGATAATAACATCAAAAGCTTCTGAAATACTTAAGATTAAGTGCGGACTTAATCAAAAAACTGAGAAATTATTTATACAGAATTGCCCCACAAAAGACTTGGGGACTTGCGTTCTAAAAATAAACCCTTAGATGAAGCCAAGGGTTTCTAACACGATATTCCAAAGAGGTACCTGCAGCAAAAACAAGGAATTCAAGATAAATTTTCTAAGAAGATGTGGGAACTGAAGAAGAAGCATCAACAGCAACGGGCTCAACTTGGGCAGGAGCTTCAACGGCGACAACAGGCTCGACTCGAGTAAGGGCTTCAGCAGAGGTAGTTTCAACTTGGCTTGTAGCAGTGGGCTCGATTGGACTTGAAGAAGATGCGATACCCGCATGAACCTCAACCACGGGAGCTTTAATCACAGGTGAAGGGAAGTCCTGCGGTTGCTGAGCTTTTTTCTATGGTTTTC
>NW_017685636.1:1829-6697 GCF_001879085.1 Nicotiana attenuata | reverse complement strand
ACCGCCGGCAGAACTCCACTATAATGGGTTCTAAGGGGCCTAAGGTGAAGGGATATGTATATACACTAAGATACCCTTCAACGTGAGTCATAATCGACTCGTCACGGGAAGGGGCGACCAGGTCTTTCCCTTCCCATCTACATTCAGCCCTCACCCGGTCTAGGCAACCGGGAGTGATTAGGCTGATATACTCCGATGCCGGTTCGCCGCGGCCCGGGACCGATGATGGGTTCTCAACCTGGAAGTCGGCAGATACCAAGCAACCAGTCGGTGTCAAAGCTTTCAATGGGGGTTCTGGCGCAGGTTCATCAGATCTAGCGGGGCTCGCAGACGAGCTTGGTCTAGAAGGAACACTTTGTGAAGTTTTCGCCATTTCTTGAAGCTTTACGAAGAGATGAAAAGAAAATACAACCAACGCAAAATTTGAGAAAGATAAGAAATGTTGAACCTGGAAGGGTCGTTTATACTTTTCCCATGAGGCGGCGGCACGAATCGCGAAGTTACAGACACGAAGCGACAGATAATTAAGAGAAGCATTAAATGCCTGCAGCAGACGTGGTCAGAGCACTCGATGGCTTTTTCAGCTGGCGTATGGCCATACGTCACGGGCATCACGTCACCGATCATATCGTTTATTATCATTACTCTCTAATAAACGAGGGGACTATCTGTATTGGGTGATATCCTTTTTGCTTGAGCCCGACCGGGTTGGGTCCGGTCCGGGGCAAGTCGGGGCCATCGAACCCGACCTGGATGCAAGGTAGAACGACGGCCACGTCAACAACCGAGGTCGAGTCATTTCGAGACCGTTGCAGAGCTCGATATGAGTCACCACCGGATGGAGAAACACACAAGGTCGGAAGCCGGACTCGTAACGGATAACCAAGCGTCGCCGGATATCTCGCCCAAACGTGATTTTCTCAACCACTTCAGGCCATTAAGGCGTAATTACAGGGATCCACGATGTAATTAATTTACCTACCTTATTTTTACCCTTAATCAGAATGTATAAAAGGGGAGAAGACCCCATAAAGAGGGGATCGGAAACCATTACACTACGGTACCATCTCTCTCAATTCTTGTACGCTATCAAGCACAATTGTTCTAAGCAATATTATATTCTGCGATTATTTACTTTAGCAGCAATTGTTGAGTCTTTATCTTTTATTTTCCTCAATCCAAACCTTTTGTATCTTTTAGTTCACGGATCCTTAAAACCCCATATAAATTCAATTGTTATCCGGATTCCAGGATAAACAAATATGAAGTAGTAGAAAGCTTCTAACTAAATAACGAGACAACAAATACTCAAAAAGAGGGGTTAGGATTATTACAGTTGACTCATAAGAGGTATAATAAAGCTATAAAGTTTATGTTCATATTTGAAGCTCCCTTCGTTTTTCCAAATTTTGATACATAAAAAAGTATCTGATAGTTTCATGTGCTTCTGAGCTAATTTTAATCATATTATGCGTAATTCAAAGGGCAAAAAGATTACGTGCAACAAAAGAATGTTTTGCTATTTAAAATATATTTAGTTTTTTAGAAGAAATGCTAGTTAAGGTTTTGTACAATGGGGTACTTGTTTCTCACATCAAAGGTTTGGAAAATAACTAAGAGCTGCACTTTAGATTGGCATAGTCTTTTATTTTTTATCCTTTTGGGGAGCTTTCCATTTTGTTCCCTTGGTGATCCGAACGCGAAAACCTTAAGGTTATATTGGCATAGTCATTGTGTAATTAATAATTTTATCAACAATTGTCTCTAAATTAAAAATGTATCATCAAAAACTTTTATAATGGTGAAAAGTTTTTAAAAACATACTCCCTTCGTTTCAGTTTATGTGACCTATTTCCTTTTTGGTCCGTTCCAGAAAGAATGACCCCTTTCTAAATTTGGTAACAATTTAGCTTAAAATTACAATTTTACCCTTAATCAGAAGCTTTTATAACCACACAAATACTCTGGGCCCCTTTTGACTTGTTTAGGACCACAAATTCCAAAAGTCTTCATTTTTTCTTAAACTCCGTGCCCGGTCAAACAGGTTCACATAAATTAGAACGGCGGGAGTATGTATTACTTTTAAGATGATACAAAAATATTTTCCCCAACCTTTCTTAATAAGAAACCGAAGAAAGACGTAAACACAGCAGCAAAATGGTGGAAAGTAACAAAGAAAGACTAGCAGTAACAATAGCTTCTGAAATGAAGTGGAATAAACAAGGGTAAACGGGATTTCCAAAATCAAGCCCCGCCCCCCGATGTTTTAAACGTCAATACCACACAAGAGGGGGTGATTTGTGTGGTACCTAATTTTTGCGTTAGAAGAACTTGGTTCTTCTAAGTGTTCTAACTACAACAGTTTGCGGAATAATAAATACTGAAAATAAAGTGCACAAAGATTTTTTCGTGGAAAACACCTGGCTCAAAAGGTGAAAAAACCACGACCTACTACCCAGTAGGATTTTTCCAAACTCCACTAAAATCACTGAGCCAAAAACTGCATTTACAAAACTCTTTGTAAACCTAAGGATTAACTCTAATCCCAGTGTAGCACACAGCCTCAACTGTTGCGACACTTTCAAGTTAACTCTAACTTGAATACTCAATATACCTATTACAATTGCTTCTAGATAAAGCTAAAAGGTACAATACGAAAACCTACTACAATTGAACTAGACTTAGAATAAACACAATGATGAAACTGGTTCTTCTATCATAGTTCATGTAGCTTCAGACGTGCACACTTGTATCTCGCATATGTTGCTTGCAAATCAGACTTGATCTTTTTGCTCTCAAATATGCTTAACATCTGCTTATGTGCATTCACCTGTAAAAGAGAACAATCGTTATATTTATAGAGTTAGTAATCAGAGTTTGATAAGAACTCGAATTGTGGATCCTTTGACAATTCTAGTCCAAGAACAACTCTAACTCCTAATCCATATTCTTGATCCGGATGTAATTCTCTTTTCATAAGGAGACTTCAACTCCTTATCCTATATGCAATCTTTTCGATCAGTTCAGAAGATATTCATCAAGATATTGCTGCTTGATCTCAAGGACTTATCTTCTTCACGTGCACTTCATGTGTATGGGCCATAACAACTGTGTCTCCTTAGATGAACCTGGTCCTTTACTGAGTTCGTTTGTCATTCTTCAAAACTTCAGCTGATCTTGGGCCAACAAATTCCCCCTTTTTGATGATGACAAACTCTGTGCTTTTACTGATTATAGAACCTGTGGAACTCAGTTAAAATATCATCACTTACTTATCATTAAGGGCAGATTTAATTAGGTCATAAACATCACTATTCAGAAAATAGACAACACAATTTCTTTTAAAGCACAATATCTTCCCCCTTTTAGCATCATCGAAAAGTTGCATAATTATGTGAATCCCAGAATATTAATCATTACTCATGGCCACTGGGGCAACTGCAAGTGAAAGCATGCTTTAGATAATTAAAAATCAACTTGACAAAAATAACTATTAAGAGCAGAATCATCACAAAACAAGAGAAATGCAAATTGTCATTGATAAGGCATTGCTTCTTCAGTACAGTCCACAAAAAGAAAGAACAAAAACTACCAACCATGAGCAAAAAAAAGAAAAGTCCCTAATCTGGGTCACTGGGGGTAATTGAAATGGTTCGGAACTAGGACAAAGATGGCTAAGGCTTGGAAGAACTGGAGGGTTGGAATTGGAGTAGGTTGAGCACTGTTTGTAGCATCCCTTCATTCTTTTCCTTTTCTTTTGCAAGTTCTGCCTTCAACCCATTCCTTTCTTCTTCCAATTCAGCTACTTCGAGCCTGAAGCCTAGCAATCTCAGAATCTTTGGTCCCACATTCTTGCATCAAAGCTCTAACTTTTCTATTCACTGGAGTTTTTACGGATGAACCAGGTTCAACAGGGGCAACACTTAGCAGATAATCACAGGCCTGGAGAGTCTTGATTCCAAAGTGCTCCTTACTGGAGGCATTTTCCCACTTCTTCAAAGGGACGTTCAGCCTGTCCAGTACAGTTGTCAAAATGAATCCATAAGGAGTAGCATGAGCCTTTGAACCATTTATGACTCTGTCCAGCAATTTGACTATGAAGGCGGGCCAATTGATTTGTTTACCCCTCACAAGACACTCCATGAGAACCAGGTCCATATAATTTGCAGCGTGCCTCCTCTCTTGTCTAGGCAACAAACATTTCTTCACAAACTCAAAGAGCACTTTATGCTCTGGCTTCATTTCACTCTTTTGAACAAATCGTGCTTCAGGCACCTCTTCAGCATCCTTTGTGTCACAGAAGTTCCTGGTAATTTGGAGTGCTGTGGGCAGATCATCTAGACAAGGCCACCTTTGCCTAGTGTAATCATCATAGCCCTCACTTGGGATGTCTAGAATCCTGCCCAGCTCTGGTGCATCAAACTCCACCTTCACACCTTTCACTATACTGGTTACTCGCCCATTTTCCACAGAGCCATTCGCCATAAATTCAATCAACTCTCTTCTGGCTAGTCTCCCATCCATCTAAAGGACCATGTCCTTCCAGCCCTGTGCAGCTAAAGCATCTACCAGCCTAACCATGCCTGGCTCCTCCAGGTCTTTCAGCAGCCTTCCCTTCAATATCTTCCTCCTGCTAAAAATAACAAAGCGATCTTGCTCTTGTTCAGAGTCCTCTTTTTCTTCTTCTCCACTCCACTCCTCATCTTCTTCCTCAGTAATTTTCACTTGTTTTCCCTTTACAGCAGACCTTGTTCTTTCAGCCAAAGAGGGTTCAGCAGGCACAGACTTTGAAGACTTCATTGCAGGAGTCTTGGTTCTTTATGGTTTGACAGTGGGAACCACTTCTTCAGTTGTGCCTCTCTCTTGAT
>NW_017685636.1:0-442 GCF_001879085.1 Nicotiana attenuata | reverse complement strand
AGACCTACCTAAAACCTAAAAAAAAATTTCTATTTTTTTTCATTGTGCATTCTGAACTGGACCTTTTAGGTGATCTTAATCATCCCTAATTCCAACCTGTTCCTTTCAAAGTTTTCTCTACTCAGTGCTTTAGTGAAGATGTCAGCTATTTGTTTATCAGTAGCACAAAATTCTATGGAGATTAACCCTTTCTCATAGTTATCTCTTAAGAAGTGGTGTCTAACATCTATGTGCTTGGTCCTTTTATGATGAACAGGGTTCTTTGTCATAATTATAGCACTAGTGTTATCACAGAATATTGGTATGCATCCCACTTCTATACCAAAGTCTACTAATTGTTGTTTGATCCTCAGTAGTTGAGCACAACAAGAAGCAGCAGCCACATACTCAGCTTCAGCAGTAGATAGGGCCACTGAATTCTGTTTCTTGGTGGCCCATGATG
>NW_017685635.1:4781-6698 GCF_001879085.1 Nicotiana attenuata | reverse complement strand
AAGTTTTTATTTTATAACTGGCAAACTTCAGCTCTAGAGCTGAAGTTTCGGGTTACTAAACAAAAGCTTCAGCTCTAGAGCTGAAGTTTTTATTTTATAACTGGCAAACTTCAGCTCTAGAGCTGAAGTTTCCCGGTTACTAAACCAAAACTTATAAAATAAAACTTCAGCTCTAGAGCTGAAGCTTTTGTTTAGTAACCCGGAAACTTCAGCTCTAGAGCTGAAGTTTGCCAGTTATAAAATAAATGGGGGCGACCAAAATTGTACAAGTTAAACAAATTTTAAAAAGTAAGTATAGGTTAAATGGGGGCGATCAAATAGAATGCCGGCACAATTTTTACTCAACTTATCCATCGCATCATTGAGGACTGAAGTGAAGAGTAACTTTTTGGAACCAAAAATTGTTATTCTTCTGAAAATAGCAACCTGTTCTGGTATTTCTGCTAGAGTCAGAAATGTAGAAACTTCAGAACAGCATTTATTGAGTTGCAGGTCATTTAGTAGGCGTTTGGACATAAGAATTGTAAAATTCCAAAAAATGTTGAAAAAAATTTTCAAGTGAAAATGGTATTTGAAATTTAGAGCTGTGTTTGGACATAAATTTCAGTTTGTGTTGTTTTTTGAAGTTTTGTGTGTGATTTGAGTGAATTTTGAAAAATAGGTTTTTGGAGTTTTTTAAATTTTCGAAAATTTCCCAAACGCATCTTCAAGTGAAAATTGAAAATTTTATTAACAAACACTGATTTCGAAAAAATGTAAAAAATTTTTGGACAAAAAGGAAAAAATAGATTTATTGTTGCTAAATCATTGCAATGTTGCTCTCTTCAAAGTTTCCAATAAAAATAGAACTTCCATTTAATCAATCTTGGCGTTCAAATTAATTACCTATAGACTGACACAGAACAATGCAAATGAAAAGATCAATCGATAATTACCTATACACAATGTTTTAAAAGGCGGAGGTGTGAGGCGAGGCGTTTTACCTCTGACGAGGCGAGGCGTAAGCCCTGAGACATGGGGCGTAAGTCCCACGAATCTTTAAATTTTACTGATTTCAAGAATTTTAAAATAGTATAAAATAAAAAATAATTATAAAATTATATTAAAATCACAAAATTATAACAAATAATCTATTTAAAATATTTATAAATTATAATTCAACTATGAATAATACGAAAAGTATGACATATATCATAATATGCAAATTAGCAGCAACGTCGTTACAACTCAAACATCAAAAGTAATGTATTCGATACGAAATCTTATATGTATCTGTTAAGGAGTAATGAATCTTAAAAGAATTTCGAATATTATAATTTGATATTTTTCTTAAAATACTCCTTTTATTTAATATGCTTTCTATTTGAAAGAGAATTTATATAAAAACATAATTCATAATTTAAATATGATTCTCTAGCATCATTTATTTTTAAGTTTCAACAAGTTAATAAAGTGACACATAATTTACCATACAATACCATGATAACTAATTATTTGTAAATAGTTACTAGCTAATACTGACTATTAAATTAATAAGTATAATATCTCGTAAACGTGAAAAAAAATATTTTAAAAAATAATTATAAAAATTATGGATTATTATATATTAAAGACATAACAAAAGTTAATAAATAAATACCTTTTAAATGAAACATTTATTTAAAATTAACTATCATAGCAGTCTTAGTGGATAACGTGCAATAATTTTTATTTTAATTATGACATAAAATACTCTCAACTTAATGATTTATGATTAAGAAAAAAGTAATTTTGAATAGTCAACGATTTATTAAGCAAATTTGAGAATTTACAAGGTTAATTACATAAAATTGCATAAAGTTCTATTAGGCGAGCCCAGTACGCTGGGCGTTGGGCGTGTCCGGGGCGTAAGCCCCGATGGCCAAGGCGTAAGTCTCA
>NW_017685635.1:0-856 GCF_001879085.1 Nicotiana attenuata | reverse complement strand
AAATTATAGAAGACATAGCGGGAAGGATTCCGACAATTGGGGAAATCATAACTCTAGACCTCCTTAATCTTTTCTCCAACCTGTAGTATCTTTAGTGTTAATTTATTATTTTAATTTGTTAGTTAGTTAGTTAAACACAAGAATCTTAATATCTATAAGTTAGTAATTGTTCAAGCTTGTATTCTTGGTGATAGTGAACAACAGTAGCTAAGCCTTAGTTCTCTGTGGGATTCGACTCCGGACTTGTAAATCGGATTATATTTGCAACGACCGCTTTGTCCTTTTTATAAGGCATAGTTGGGCGTGATCAGGACACCGAGGCAGAGTCCCAGTCCGATATGCATAAACAATAAGGGAAACATGTCATGCTTTGTTTATAAATCATCTAGCGTGCATGATACAAAAATAATGCGAGATATGCCTGATCTTCCAAAGGGTCATGCAGTAGGTTATCATCCATTCCCAAGGGGTGGAAGTACAGGTCGGTATACAGGGTGAATACATCGCATCGGATCGCGGTCATGCCAAGCACATAGTGACTGTGGTTCTACTTTAATCGTGCATATGACTTGCTAAACCCACCATTACGGGTGGGGCATGGGTCTCGTATAGACATCGATCATAATTTTTATTTTTGTAGGGATCTGACCTAGATTGATACGGTTATTTCAAAAACTTATCTACCATTCTTTCCATGTTGGCTTTGTCAACGAGATGGTGAGGTTGTAACTGCCTGGAAGTAATACTTGGCTGGTTCATCCTCTATGTTGTTTACGGAATCTGGTTCTTTTGGGGTTATAGTTGATGGTTGTTTCTGAATTCCATCTCTACTACAGAACCGGACGTGAGAGTTTCT
>NW_017685634.1:5452-6699 GCF_001879085.1 Nicotiana attenuata | reverse complement strand
ATGCCAAAATTTTGCCAGATGTGAGTTTGAGAAGAACTTTGCCTTTTCCAAGAATTGGAGCAGTTCTTGAGTCACCAAGATATACAACTTCTTCTCCTTCTTCAACTTGGGTGTAAGACACAAAGTCTTTTTTGTTAGCACATATATGCCTAGTGGCACCAGAATCTAACACCCAGTCTTTCACATTGGCCACAAGGTTCACTTGGGAAACAACTGCAGCAATTATGTCATCCGCTTTGGCTTCAGTTAAATTTACTTTAGACTTGGCGGGATTGTCATTCTCAACCCTCTTCCGGCATTGAGCAGCATGATGGCCAGGTTTTGCCACACACAAAGCTAGTTACCTTTTTTTCTTAAAGGTTTGATTGTTGGTTTTGGGCTTATAACCATTTCCTTATCATACCTGTTATTTGATTTGTTCAGCCGCTTATGTTCTCCACCAGGTTGGCTCTTGTAGCAATCTCCTTTCCTTTGTCAGCAACAGCTTGCTTTGCGATTTGTATTTTCAATTATAATATGCTTGACCAAGTCCTTCAGCGACAATTGCTTGTGTTTGTGTTTCAATTGTTGTTTGTAGTCATTCCAAGATTTGGGAAGTTTTTCTATAAGTATACCAGCAACAAACTGTTCGGGCAGAGAAATATCTTCAGATTTGAGATCTTCAATCAACTTGTGATATTTGTTGATTTGTGCAGTTATGTTCTTGTCCTCCGTCATCTCTCACTTGTAGTAGTTTCCAATTACAAACTTTTGTTTAGTGGCATCTTCAGCAGTGTACTTTGTGGGGAACAAAAAGGTGTGCCTCGGAAATAGTAGCTTGAAAGGTAGCTTCTTGCAATGAAATAAGAGAAAACTTCTTATTAACTTGACTAATAAACAAAGTGCAAATGGACCCCCTAATATAGGATTCTTGGGATATATACAATATGGTAGGTAATCGTCCTCTATGCCTAATAAAACAAGTAAACATTCTATAGTTAAGTACATAAAACCTTAACATATCCTATAGAATATATTGCAATATTTTCCTTACTCTAGTTCAATAACACATGTGGGTAACTATCCTCCTAATATTCAACTTGCCCCCAGAACTCAAAGTGAGAAAATCAACTTGAGTTTTGTTTTGGAAACACAGAAAGTTGTCGTAGAAATACCATTGGAATAGTACACAATCACTCTAAAAAAAGAAAGAAAAAAAAAGGATGTGATGGAACTCTTTCCTCTAGAAAATAGCTGGTAACTGCACA
>NW_017685634.1:0-534 GCF_001879085.1 Nicotiana attenuata | reverse complement strand
TCTTCTACACAAGTAGGGGCGTATTATGAGTGCACCAAAAAGCGATCAAAGATAAAAGACTATTCTTAAGATGTGAAAAAGGAGACTCAATCCCCTCAAAAGCTCTCATATTTCTCTCCCCCCAAACTATCCACATGAGAGCTAACGGGGGCAAACTTCCACGCCTTTCGTTTTCTTCTTCTACGAAAACCGACCCAGCTATATAACATTTCTTTTACAGTGCTTGGCATCACCCATGGAACACCAAAAAGATTCAGGATTGCCCTCCACAAACCCGAGGACACAGGGCAATGCAACAAAAGATGATCAACTTCTTCCCCTGAGCTTTTACACATGTAGCACCAACTAACAAGTGTAATTCCTCTCTTTCGCAGATTTTCAGCAGTCAAGATCACTTACGTTCATTACCCGTCCCTTACCTATGGCCTTGGAGGTGTTTAGGACCTCTATTTAATGTGGTTCTAGACTCACCTATGGTGCTTAAAAGGAGAAAATCTAAGCGACAAACAAAACAGGTAGGACTGTCATATAAAG
>NW_017685633.1:0-6699 GCF_001879085.1 Nicotiana attenuata | reverse complement strand
AAAAACTAGGTGCTCACAGCTGCCCTTTTTTGCTTAGAAACATGAAGAGTTTTCGGGCAAAGATAAAGTGGGCAATCATGAACAAGTTTTTTCTGTTTGATACTCCATGGGAAGCATTTTTTGAAAGAGTTTAACCGAAGCTTACTTCGGAGGTTGCTTACATATCCTTGGCTATAAAGAATCAGGCTAGTGTAATTCTAGAAGTTTTGGTAGCTGGGACTGCCGAATAGCTATGATTTCACTGCTGTTGCTGTTGTTACTGCTTGCTGAGCTCCTTATTACACCAAAATTAAAATGAAAAGAAACTAAACAAGCCTGTCAGCTATGAGTTACAAGATTCCTATCTATAAGTCTTCTGAAGCTTGATCTTGAGTCTTGAATGGTTCTTCATGATTTGAATCTTGATGCTTGCTAGCTGCAGGTGCTAGTTCATTCTTCTACGGCTTCTTCTGATAAAAATAGGGAATGCAGTGCGCGTGACTTCAGTCATGTCTTGAGCAGTTCACATCTTTCATTTGCTTCTGCATTTTGGATTCACTTCTTTTTTCTTTTCTTTTATTCTGGATTGAGACTTCTTCTTTTGGTCATCTTGAACCCTGTGCCTCGAGGTATAACCTGCTCAGGCACCAAAACAAACAAATAAACGAAATTTTTCTGCCCCAGTTTTCACCAGGAAAATTTTGTGAGTTATAACAAAACACTATACTACCTCATTATTGGAAGCAATAAAAGGTCGGGATTGGTGTACTCTGGGAAAACGGAGACTAGGGAATGGAGACCCTATGTCTAAAATTAAAGCAACTAGGGAGTGGAGACCCTATGTCTAAACTAAAAATCAACTAGGGAGTGGAGACCCTATGTCTAAAAATAAACATCAACTAGGAAGTGGAGACACTATGTTGGAAAGGCGACTAGGGAGTGGAGATCCTATGTCTAAAATAAAATCAACTAGGGAGTGGATACCCTATGTTGGAAAAGAAAACTAGGGAATGGAGACCCTATGTCAAAACTAACATCAACTAGGGTATTGAGATCCTATGTTGGAAAAGGAGACTAGCGAATAGACACCCTATGTCTAAAACGAACCAAAAAGGATTCTTTTTTTTTTTTTGAGAAAAAATCATTTTCATTTCATTTTTTTTAGAACATCATTATTTTAAACAAATTGCCCCGATGCTTATTTTCTGAGGGAATGAACAAATGAATATTTTTTTTAAATCTAGACTTTTTTTAATTTATCCTAGGAAAAATTCATCAGACTAGGTTTTCTTATCTCAGAAGAAAAATTCATCAGACTAAGATTTCTATCCTAGGAGAAAGATTCATCAGACTAGGTTTTCTTATCTTAGGAGAAAGATTCATCAGACTAAGATGTCTATCCTAGGAGAAAATTCATAAGACTGGGACTATTTAATTATCTTAGGAGACAGATTCATCAGACTAAGACTTCGATCCTAGGAGAAAGTTCATTAGACTAGGTCTTCTTTTTTTATCTTACGAGAGAGATTCATCGGACTAAGACTTCGATCCTAGGATAAAGTTCATCGGACTAGGGAGTTTTATCTTAGGAGAAAGATTTATCATGTCACGACCCAAATTCCACTTTAGGTTGTGATGGCGCCCAACACCGTGGTTAGGCAAGAGAATCCTAACAACTAGCGAGTTTTCTATTATTGTATTAAATATTTCCAACATTTCCCTTCACTTATATTTAAAACAGTCGATAATTGGCAATTTCATAACAATATAAATACAACCAAAAATGATAGTCCACTAATGTGTGTGCCAGGAACTAGTGTCAAAAGTAGTAGGGCAACTAGTAGAATGTACAAGAGAATACCACTATCCTACTGCCTGAAAAAGAATAGACACTACATAATAAAACAAAAAGAAGAGAAACTCTGGTATGCTGCTGAACGGCTCAGAAGGGGCATCTCACCGTGAGATCTCGACCAGGAATCAGGAGCGCGCGCCGGAGGGGTAACTAGATGCCTGCCTCGGATCCTGTACAGTTAAGTACAGAAGCGTAGTATGAGTACATAAACAACATGTACCCAGCAAGTATCCAGTCTAACCTCGAAGAAGTAGTGACGAGGGGTCGACTTGACACTTACTAAGGTCAATATCAATAATATATAAGGTTTACACTAAGCATGTATGGCATGTATATAATGACATACTCAGAACAAGGAGCAACAATATATATATCAGATTCAGTCACGTCAAATAATAACATACATTTCAAGGCATTTAAACAGAGTAAATCATGGTGAATTTCACATAAATAACATGCGCACATTATGCCGAGGTCGTACAGCCCGGTCTAACATAATAATAATTGTGCACTAGCATAGGGTCGAATGGCGCGAACCATAGATGCATCTATTCTACCGAGGAGAACGGCCCGATCCACATATAGAAATTATTATCAAGAAGGCACATAAAGGCGCATTTATAGTCAAACAAATTCATACAAGTTCTCAAATAAGTGCGTACATTCGTTTATATTTATTTCAATCCCTAACATGTCCTAAGTGGTCTCAGTAGAAAGCAAGAATGTAAGCAATTGCGAGTATGGCATGATACAAATCCTAAACTACCCGGACAATTAGCATAATAGTAGCTACGCACGGACTTTCATCACCACTTATGTACGTAGCCCCCACAGACAATCACATACATTTATTTAATTCACCTAGGTGTTTATTTCCCTCTTACGAGGTTAGAAAGGAGACTCACCTTGATCCAAAGCTTACTTCCGATATCAAGAATGCGCTCAAACCCTCAATTCGGATCCGTACGATCCAAAACTAATCAAACGGGGTAAGAACTAGTCAATACAAGCTCAAGAGTTCATATTCTAACTATTAAATTAATTTCCTAACCCTAAATACAAGTTTCCTAAAATTCATCCCCGGGCCCACGTGCCCGGATTCTGGAAATTCTCGAGGGAAGTTGTTACCCATAACCTAAAGATCAAGAATATATGATTTTTACTTCATTTCATAAAAAAAATTATGGTAAAATCTTGTTTTTTATCAAAACCCTAGATTTTACTCTAAACCCACAATTTTTTTACTAATTTACAAGGTATAATCTACCCCTAAACTATGTATTAAACTCACATTATGTAGAAATAACTTACCTCACAATGCTAAGCCGAAATCCCCTCTTTAGAAGCTCCCAAATCGACCAAACAATGAGTGAAATGTGTCAAAAATGACACATTCCCATATTAAATGAAGGCACTGCCTTCAGCGGTTTCCGCACTTGCAGTTAGGGGACCGCATCTGCGGTCTCGCTTCTGCGAGGGAAGGTTCGCATCTGTGGAATTGGACCGGCTTGACTGGGACCGCATCTGCGGTCCAAGGGATGCTTCTGCGGAAGAGGAGCCGCATCTGCGGTTCCTGGCTCCTCCTCCTTGGGCCGCACCTGCGAAGGGTTGACCGCTTCTGCGGTCTGCACCTGTGGCTGGCCAACCGCAGGTGCGGTTATGACAGCAACCTATAGCTTCAGCTCTTTCCAATTTCTAACTCAACTCGAGCCTCGTCCGATTGACGCTTGGGGCCCCGCCCGAACATACCGACAAGTTTGAAATCATAAAACAGACTCGCTCGAAACAACACTAAATATATGAATCACCCCCTAAAACCAATTGAATCAAACTTATGAACTTCAAGTTCTTTAATTCACATCCAATGCGACGAAACACACTTATACTACTAGGATTGACACCAAATTTTGCGTGCAAGTCTTAAATGACAATATGAAACTATTTCCGATATCAGAATTCCGTTCGGACCTCGATAACACAAAAACCCCCTCCAAACCAAATATTTAAGAACTTCAAAATCCTTACGGAATCAACTTTCACTATTAGGCGCCAAAATGCTCCCGGGTCATCAAAACCCGATCCGGACATACACCCAAGTCCGAAATTATCATACGAACCTGTTGGAACCTTCAAATCCGAATTCCGAGGTCGTTTACTCAAAAAGTTGACTGAAGTCAAACTTGGCCTTTTAACCAACCTTAAGGAACCAAGTGTTCCGATTTCAATCCAAAACTCTTCCAAATCCCGAACCAACCATCCCCACAAGTCAGTAAAAGAAAGTACGGGAAGTCTTATTTAGGGGAACAGGGTTCTAGAAAGCAAAACGACCAGTCGGGTCGTTACATTCTCCACCTCTTAGACAAACGTTCGTCCTCGAACGGGTTTAGATTCATACCTGAAGTGCTGAATAAGTGCGGATATCTGCTCCGCATGTCCTCCTCGGACTCCCAGGTCGCCTCCTCGACTGTTGGCCCCTCCACTGGACCTTTACCGCAGAAATCTTCTTGGATCTCAGCTGGCGATACTGTCTATCAACAATGGAAACCGGTTCCTCCTCGTAACTCAAGCTCTCATCTAGCTAAATAGTATTGAAGTCTAACACATGAGACAAGTCGGCGTGATACCTCATAAGCATAGATACGTGAAATACTGGATGGACTCCCGATAATCTGGGAGGTAAAGCAAGCTCATAAGCAACCTCCCCAACTCGCCTCACCACCTCGAATGGGCCTATAAACCTGGGCCTGAACTTGCCCTTCTTCTCGAATCTCATAATCCCTTTCATCAGTGAGACTTCCAAGAGAACCTTCTCGCCGACCATGATTGATACATTCCGCGTCTTCTGATCTGCATAACTCTTCTATCTGGACTGAGCTGTGCGAAGTCTCTCCTGAATCAACTTTACCTTCTCCAAGGCATCTCTCACCAAATCCGTACCATACAACTTAGCCTCACTAGGCTCAAACCACCCGATAGGAGAACGACAATGCCGACCATATAAAGCCTCAAATTGAGCCATCTCGATGTTGGATTTATAACTGTTGTTGTAAGCAAACTCGGCCAAAGGCAAGAACTGATCCCACTGTCCTCCAAAGTCAATCACACATGCTCTAAGCATGTCCTCCAGAATCTGAATTGTCCGCTCCGACTTCCTGTCGGTCTGCGGGTGAAATTCTGTACTGAGCTCTACACGTGTTCCCAACTCACTCTGTACGGCTCTCCAGAAACGGGAAGTGAACTGAGGGCCTCTATCTGATATGATGGAAACACGCAGACCGTGCAACCGAACTATCTCCCAAATGTAGATCTAAGCCAACCTCTCTAAAGTATAAGTAGTCACTGCCGGAATGAAGTGTGCCGACTTGGTCAACCTGTCGACAATGACCCAAACTACATCAAACTTACGCAATGTCCGCGGCAACTCAACAACGAAGTCCATAGTAATGCGCTCCCACTTCCACTCCGGTATAGGCATCTGCTGAAGTAGTCCACCTGGCCTCTGGTGCTCATACTTAACCTGCTGGCAATTCAAACACCTAGCCACGTACTCCACTATGTCTTTCTTCATCCGCCGCCACCAATAATGCTGCCTCAGGTCACGATACATCTTCGTAGCACCTGGATGAATAGAATACCGTGAACTGTGCACCTCTTCTAGAATCCTCTCCCTCAAGCCATCGACATTAGGAATGCATAAGCGACCCTAGAGTCACAGAGCACCATCCTCGCCGATAAAAACCTCCTTGGCACCACCCTGTAGCACCGTCTCTCGGAGAACTTCCAAATACAGATCATCGAACTGTCGAGCCTTGATCTACCCAATAATGAAGACTGAGCAACAACACATGCAAGGACTTAGCTGGGCTCTGAAATATCCAAGCTCACGAGTCTGTTAGACAAGGACTGAATGTCCAAAGCTAGTGGCCTCTCCTCTGCTGGAATGAATGCCAAACTACCCATACTCTCTGCTTTCCTGCTTAAGGCATCCACGACCACATTTGTCGTGCCCCGATGATAAAGAATGGTGATTTCATAATCCTTCAGTAACTCAAGCCATCTACGCTGAGATCCCTCTGCTTGAACAAATGTTGTAAGCTACGATGATCAGCATAAACCTCATAGGACACCCCATACAGACAATGCCTCCAAATCTTAAGAGCATGAACAATCGTGACCAACTCTAGATCGTCCACAGGGTAATTCTTCTCATGAATCTTCAGCTGACGTGAAGCATATGCAATAACTCGCCCCTCCTGCATCAATACACATCCCAAGCCGACGCGTGAAGCATCACAATATACCATATACATCCCCAAACCAGAAGGCAACATAAGAACTGATGTTGTAGTCAAAGCTGTCTTGAGCTTTTGAAAGCTCGTCTCACAATCATCGGACCAACGGAAAGGAGCACCCTTCTGGGTCAATCTAGTCAAAGGTGCTGCAATGGATGAAAAGCCCTGCACGAATCGCCGATAATAACCTGCCAACCCCAGGAAACTCCGGATCTCAGTCACTGAAGTAGGGCGTGGCCAACTCTGAACCGCCTCAATCTTCTTGGGATCCACCTTAATACCCTCTCCTGATACAACATGCCCCAAGAATGCCACTGACTCAAGCCAAAACTCACACTTGGAGAACTTAGCATATAGCTTCTACTCTCGCAATGTCTGAAGCACTACTCTCAAATGTTGCTCATGCTCCCCCAGGCTACGTGAGTATATCAATATGTCATCGATGAAGACAATAACAAAGGAATCAATATAAGTCCTGAACACCATGTTCATCAAGTCCATAAACGTCGTTGGGGCATTAGTCAAGCCGAAGGACATCACCAGGAACTCATAATGGCCATATCTAGTACGGAA
>NW_017685632.1:0-6700 GCF_001879085.1 Nicotiana attenuata | reverse complement strand
ATTGTTATCTCCACTGTGTCATATTATTCTATCATCTGTTCATGGGTCTCAGAAAATACATAAGTTGATAAAGTTTGCTTCATGATATTAATCAGAGGTATAATGGTCTTATGACGCTCCGAGAGGTTTTATTGACGTACTTCTTATGCATTGCATTCATTTATACATTCACCAGACGGCGTTATATACGCGTATATATATATATATATATATCAGCTGGTATACGTTGATGATTTTGCCCACAGTGGCCAGATGATATGATGGGATGCCCTCAGAGGCCTGATGGTGTTATGAAACATGTACCTATGCACGACATGGCATTCATACGCATATGTATGACACTATAATTATTTCATGATTTACAGAGTTATCCAGACTTACAGGTTGAGTCGTTTACTCTATATTTCTTTCATGTTTATTATGTACTTATTTATGTGTCTTACATACTCGTTACATTATTCCTACTGACGTCCCTTTTGCCTGGGGACGCTGCATTTCATGCTCCCAGGTTCCGATAGACAGGTCGAGAGTCCTCCAAGTAGGCTATCAGATCAGCGGAAGATATTGGTGCGCTCCATTTACTCCGGAGTTGATTATATACGTACCACCACCTGATCAGCTGGTATACGTTGATGAATTTGCCCACAGTGGCCGAGATGATATGATGGGATGCCCTCAGAGGTCTGATGGTGTATGAAACATGTACCTATGCACGACATAACATTCATACGCATATGCATGACACTATAATTATTTCATGATTTACAGAGACACAGACTTACAGGTTGAGTCATTTACTCTATATTTCTTCCTTGTCTGTTATGTACTTATTTTTGTGTCTTACATACTCGCTACATTATTCGTACTGACGTCCCTTTTTTCCTGGGGATGCATTTCATACCCGCTGGTTCTGATAGACAGGTCGAGAGTCCTCCAAGTAGGCCATCAGATCAGCGGAAGATATTGGTGCGCTCCATTTGCTCCGGAGTTTCTTCTTCGGTCGGTACGATTAGTACATGTATTGATTGGAATGGCGGGACCTTGTCCCGACCTTTATGATATTATGTATTCTTAGAGGCTTGTAGACAGATGTCATGCACGTGAGAGTTTGTATGGCCTTGTCGGCCTATGTTTAGTATACGAGTGATCATTTTGGTCTTATAGGATCATATGTGTTATGTATAAGTTGGTATTACATGTTTTATTCTAGTTATCCTACGGCATCCTTTCCGTCTCATTTACCCGTGATAGCATGATACGAAAAGATACGTTATGTCGGTACTCGGTTGAGTAAGGTACCGGGTGCCTGTCGTGGCCCATCGGTTTGGGTCGTGACAATACTATAAGTAAACCCATCTATAAATCCCCTCACCCTCTCCCTCTCAATAGGGATCAAAACAACTGCATGGAGAGATAGGTCCACAAATCTGGTTTCGTACTGGGTAACTATCATGCTACCCTGCTAAAAATGCTCAAACTGTCTGTGGCAGTCCTCTCTCAGGATAAAAAGGATGAACTTCTCCAAGAATAGCTATGAAAATTGATCCCAAGTGAGTGGAAGTGAACCTGTTGGTCTGCCTCGAACATAGTCCTGCTACCATCTCTTGGCAGAATCGGCCATCTGGAACACTACGACGTCGACTCCATTGGACTCTAAAATACCCATGTTGTGCAACACCTCGTGGCAATAGTCTTAGTAATCATGTGGGTCCTCAGAAGGTGTACCACCAAAATGAATTGGAAAGACCTTGGTGAACTTGTCCAACCACTTCAACCCCTCTGACGACATAGCGGGCCTCTCCCCGGGTTGTGTAGCAATAACGGGGTGAACCACTCCAACTGCTGAAATTGCTGGAGTCTGATATATGGGATCCATCTGCTCTAGAGTATGAGTAGCGGGAGTCTAGGCTCCTCCCCCAGTCTGAGAGATAACTAGTGCCATAGAAAAAACCCCAGACTAGGCCACACTCTCCATAAGGCCAATCAGGCGAACTAGAGTGTCCCAAAGTACGAGATTGGCTATGAACCCCTCTAGGACCTGAGCTGGTCCAACTGGTGCAGTCTGAATAGGGATCTCCTCCTCATGCTCAATCTGAAGCTCTACAATAGGTGTTGTTGTGCGTGCTCTAGGTTGAGCTCTGCCTCTGCCTTGGCCTCGGTCCCTACCCCTGGTAGTGGCTACAACCTGGGGCTCTGGCTCTTGCCCGGGTGTGGATGATGTATGTGTCCTCACCATCTGCGAGAGAACAAGAATAGAATAGTTCAAACTTTAGTGATAGTATAAAGTCGCACGATAGAGAAAGAAAGAAGTGAAATTTCCTAACACTCTATAGCCTCTAGAAGATAAGTACAGATGTCTCTGTACCGGTCCTCCAGACTCTACTAAGCTTGCTCATGACTCGTGAGACCTAGGAAACCTAGTGCTCTGATACCAACTTGTCACTATCCGAAATTCGAACCGTGGGGTCGTAATGGTGCAACATCTACTTGCTAGGCAAGCCAACATTAGCTAATTACTTAACCAGTTTTAATAATGTATAACAGAGTAATGATAATTAACAATTGATAAACTCAAATATGAATGAAATATTTATATAAATAGCGCAAAACTAAACATAGCCCAGAAATCCGGAGTCACAAGTACATGAGCAACTAGGACACTAAAAATATGTTCTAAAATAAAGTACAACTGTTTGAAACTAGATAAAGAGTAAAACATGATAGAAGGGGACACCAGGGACTGCGAACGTCAAACAGCTCTACCTCAAGTCTTCTATAGCTATCGAATCCGAGCAGTCTCCGCTACGCGCCGCTAGGACCAACACCGAAATCTACACAAGAAGTGCAGAAGTGTAGCATGATTACAACCGACCCCATGTACTCTGCAAGTGTCGATCCTAACATCGACGAAGTAATGACGAGGCTATGATAAAGCGCTAAACTCATAAGAACATACTCGAAGGTCAACTACCAGAGGGCGCCGGAATAACATGATCTCAAATCTCATATCACAGTATCGAGATAAAACTCTATGACTACAAACAGCCACAACACATCATACTTTATTGTGGCGCGCAACCTAATCCCAACAATTATCACAATACCTGTTGCGACGTGCAATCCGATCCCAACATTTATCACAATATCTGTTGCGGCATGCAACCCGATCCCAATATCATATCATATCATTACCTGTTGAGGTCTGCAACTCGGTCCCAATAATTTATTTCAATAATATTGCGGTGCGCAACCCGATCCCAATATCAACTCATTAACATAAACAACTCAACACAACTAATTGCGTAATCTCAACACAAAAAGGAAAGTGAAACATACGGAACATTAAGGAACTACTAATACAAACAAAGAATAATCAATACCTCATAATCCAAACCTTGATAGTTCATTAATACAAGAATAGCTAACTGACTCACATAATCAGAATAAGATAATAAATTACATCAAGTAATATAAGGATAATAAAAGCAAGTAAAAACATGAGATAATAAAAATATACAATTAATGCAAGTAGGGACATGTAGCATGTAAGCAGATATTGAGTGGGAAATAACCAAATCGAAATAGGTAATAGCTAAATGATAGATAACAAGTAAGGCAATAACAAGTAAGAACATGTAGCAATCAAGCATGTAACAAGAGATAACATGGAATAAATGAAGACAAGAAAGTAAATATCTCAACCCGCATGCTTTAACCCCTGATAGCGCATATACACTCGTCACCTTGTATATATGGCGTTCCCACACATAATTCACGTAACAAATAGATTAGCAAGTCCTAACTCACTCAAATCAAAGTTAGACACAACACTTATCTCTTTGCGCAACCAACTCAACAATCAACCACGACATTTCCGTTCGGACAAGTTTCCAAACCAACCAAATCTAACCAAATATTGTTCAAATAATTCAAAATAAACTTTAGAAACTACCCACGAATGAAAAATGTTAAATCTTTGATGAAATTGAAAAGGTCAACGAAAGTCACCTCAGGCCCGCTTGGTCAAAATCAGAGATCCGGACCAAAATTCGATTACCCATTCACCATCGTGCCCGGTTATGCAATTTGTTTCAAAATCCAACCTCAATTTGAGGTCTAAATCTTAATTTTACAAAATCCCTAAATTCTACCCAAATCACTTATTTCTACCATGGAAATCCTAAGATATGATATTAAAAACTCATGAAAAGTAATAGAAGTTGATTGAAAACTAGTTAAAGTTGCTTACCAATGAATATTGGAAAAAAGGGTTCTTCAAGAATAACCTATAGAGTGTTTGGGGTTGAGAAATTGTGTAAAATGAGCTAAATCCTGATTTTTTCCTCTTTTACCCAACTGCAGGTATCGCAATGTTCACAATGGCAAGTATCGCAAATGCTACCACTGTACCCAGCCGCATAAGCCGCAAATGCGACGAAAATATCGCATTTGCGAGGTCCCAACCCATCGCAAATGTATTCAAGGGTTTGCATTTGCGAACCTATCTATGTCCGGTGCCCAGTCGCAAATACGACCAAGCCATCACAAAAGCGAAGCCTAGGATGTTCACAAATGTGAACATTTCTCTGCAAATGCGAAGACTACCCTGCCCAGCCCCTCATCACAAATGCAAGCACGACTTCGCAAAAGTGGAGTCCGCATTTGCGAACAGGCCATCACAAATGCGAGACCTGCAGTTTAGCACCGGAAACTGAAGCACACCAGCTATTCTAAAACCATCCGAAATCATTTGATTCACACCCGAAACTCACCCGAGCCCCTCGGGCTCCAAACAAAATATGCACACTAGTGTAATAACTTCCTACCTCAAATCATCAAAATAACATCAAATAACACGAATCGATCATCAAAACTCAAGAAGTTTTAACTTGAAACTCATTTTCACAATTTTTCACGTAACGCGGTGAAATTCTCTCGGGTCACCCCGAACCCCAACCAAACGTGCGTACAAGTCAAAAAATATCGTAAGATCCTACCGGAATCGTCAAGACACCGATCCGAGATCGTTTACCAAGAATGTTGACCGTGGTCAACTCAAGTCTCATTTTAAGCCTAAAATCATCTTTTCTTCAAAATTTTACGTAAAAACTTTCCGGAAAACGACACGGACCATGCACGCAAACCAAGAAACATCAAATGGAGCTAATAGATGTCTTGGAATATGAAAATAAAGACTAGTACTCAAAAAGACCTATCGGGTCGTCACATCACAACTCTCATCTATTAGGAGCGTGATGATCATTTAAAAACTTACCGTTCGCCTATTATAGAAACCTCTAACTACGTTGCACTGTCGAGATTGATTACAGATAAGAGTTGATACTCATATTAAACACTGAGTTAAATTATAATTGAAAAGTTATACGTATATATACTGCATGTATATATTGACAAGAAGTCACCCGTTACTAGGATTAGCACAGGAGATCATATAATCAAGAGACTAAAAGGAAATTAAGAAGTAAAATAAAATGAGACGATGGAAACTTGTGTTTATATATATCTGGGAACTAAGGATAAAATTGTATGTGCCACGTCCTTGGTTCAATCATGACAGGGAAAGTATATAATTCAAAGCCAATACATGTACTGGCTGCTGAAATTGGGAGGACAAGTATCCACAAAAACCTAAAGTTTTGTCTTCTTATAGTCTACCATGATTTTCCTTTCCTACTATAAAGGTAGATGGAAGATGAATCCTGTCCAAGAGAAATGAATAAAAAGCTTGCAAGACTATTCAAGTGTTTGAGCATCCAAAAATAAAAGTCTATGTATAATACAATGAGTAAAGTAGTTAGAACATTTTTTCTCACATATTGGGCTTTCTCTTTTTCCTATAGCACAGAAACTTTTTCCTTCTTCACCCTCAAACACGAATTGGAATTAATAAAAATGGAACTTCTGATTTCAATGAAAATTAAGACACAAGATTTTTAAAAAGTAGACATTTTGAATGAAAATAGCTGTTTATGAGAGGTATAGTTTTCTTTGGCGTACTGAGACTCACATCTTATCTACTAAAAGGAATTTACAGGGTAAGCGTTTTTAAGCTTTTAGGGCTCGTTTGGTACGAGGGACAAAGAATAATTAATCCCGGGACTAAATTTAAGAAGAGTTTATCCCATGTTTGGTTGAGAGAAATTGTGGTATTAATCCCGGGATTAATTATCATGGGATTGTAGTAATTTTTTTATCCCCATAAACAGATGAATAACTAATCCCGAAATAACATCTTTCCAATCAAACAACCCCTTAAAACTTTAAATGACTTTTTATTTGCATCGTGGGACCCCTTAAAGTTTTAAATGACTTTTTATTTGCATCGTGGGACATTATCAGTCTTCATCCTCAATAAGGACCACGTTTGTACTCGACATATAATATTGATATACATTATCTGATAGCAAAAGCGAGTTTTTAGAAAAATTATTCCTTATGCGTGGGGAGTAGATTTATTTTTTCCCTTAAATATGCACATATCATCTTCTAAGTTTACTAAAAAGTTGATGTTTTATACTTAAATGCCTAGACAAGAGGAGTAATTTATGTGGTGTCCAATTTCCGCGTGCACAGATTATAGAAGGACCTGGTTCTTCTATGTGTTCCTTATACTACTATTGCAGAAATAATAAATAGCAGAAAAGTAAAGAACACTAAGTATTTTTTAACGTGTAAAAAA
>NW_017685631.1:1668-6701 GCF_001879085.1 Nicotiana attenuata | reverse complement strand
GAAGCATCCAAGCTGCTAGAAGAAATCCATGCTGGGACCTGTGGTCCGCATATGAATGGCTTTGTTTTAGCCAAGAAGATACTCCGGGCTGGTTACTTTTGGATGACTGTGGAGACAGACTGCATCCAGTATGTCCGGAGATGCCACCGCTGTCAGACACATGCAGACATGATAAAGGTGCCTCCCAATAAGCTTAATGCAACAAGCTCACCATGGCCTTTCGCCGCCTGGGGAATGGATGTCATTGGACCAATCGAGCCTGCCGCCTCCAACGGGCACAGATTCATCCTAGTGGCAATTGACTATTTCACCAAATGGGTCGAAGCAGCATCTTACAGAGCAGTAACTAAGAAGGTCGTGGAAGACTTTGTCCGCGACCGCATCGTTTGTCGATTCGGGATTCCAGAATCAATCATCATTGACAATGGCTCCAACCTCAACAGTGACTTGATGAAAGCTATGTGTGAAACCTTCAAGATCAAACACAAGAATTCTACAGCCTACAGGCCTCAAATGAACGGAGCTGTAGAAGCCGCCAACAAGAACATTAAGAAGATATTGAGGAAAATGGTAGAGAAGCATCTGCAGTGGCATGAGAAGCTATCATTTGCTTTATTGGGGTATCGCACGACATTCAGCACATCAACTGGGTCAACCCCCTATATGCTGGTTTATGGTACATAAGCCGTCATTCCAGCCGAAGTAGAAATTCCTTCCTTAAGAATCATACAGGAAGTTGAGCTCGACAATGCAGAATGGGTGAAGAGTCGTTACGAGCAGTTAGCTCTCATAGATGGAAAAAGAATGAATGCAGTTTTCCACGGTCAGCTATATCGGAACAGGATGTCCAGAGCCTTCAACAAAAGAGTCAAGCCAAGATAGTTCACACCAGGGCAGCTGGTATTAAAGAAAATCTTCCCGCATCAAGATGAGGCCAAGGGGAAATTCTCTCCTAACTGGCAAGGTCCAAACATGGTTCATCGGGTTCTGACAGGACGAGCCCTTATACTTGCAGAATTGGACGGAGAGATCTGGCCAAAGCTAATTAATTCAGATGCAGTCAAGCGTTACTACGTGTGATCTTTATGTTTTCCATATATGTTGTATTTGAACTACGCCTGACCTGATTCCCGTTTAAGAGGGGATACGTAGGCAGCCCTATGGGTTCGGTCACAATTCAATAAAAATATTCATTTCCCCTGCAAATGGAAACTGGGGCAGAATTTTGAGGAGGACCCTCAAAATTCCGAAGTAATTTCAGCCGATCATCGCAAGCAGCCGTCAAAAGCATCAACTCATTAAACTGGGGCAGAATTTTGAGGAGGACCCTCAAAATTTTGTAGCAAGAGAGGTCGCAATGTCTTGAGCCACGTCACAGTCGTCGGTTCATCTAAAAGTTGCTTCTTAAATATATACTTATGTCATATTGGTTTTTTACAAATTCATGCCGTTTATTATCGAAGTCGCTTTGTTCAGCAACGCTACCCCAATGATACATACCATATCACCAGATCAAAGCCAAACGGGTCAAACAAGGCCAGCAGGGACACGAACTAACCTCCCCTCTACAAAACTCACGATTTTTCTTTGGATGCAGACACTTGGATTGCGAAAGCACCTGACATACTATACACCCGCAAGACAAACGTTGTTCATGAATACGATTCTCAGAATTGTTACATTTACCAGCACCTACTATCCACGCACGCCGGCTATATTCCCTGTATCACAATGTCCCCAGCAGTCATAATATCGCAACCTGCTATCAGCTAAGAAACCCTATTTGTCATTTTATTCTATTTTTTGCGTTGCATAAGTCTACCATTCTGCCTTCCGAGACTAAACACTGTCTCCATCTGCATTTTTTGCTTTGCATAAGGCTACCATTCTGCCTTCCGAGACTAAACACTGTGTCCATCTGCATTTTTGCATTGCATAAGACTGCCATTCTACCTTCCGAGACTAAACACTGTCTCCATCTGCATTTTTTGCATTGAATAAGGCTACCATTCTGCCTTCCGAGACTAAACAATGTCTCCCTCTGCACTTGCATGGCTGAAAGATCGCCACTTCATTTACACTTGCATGGCTGAAAGATCGCCACCTTATTTACGCTTGCAAGGATGAAAGATCGCCACTTTATTTTTGCATGGCTGAAAGATCGCCACATTATTTACGCTTGCATGGCTGAAAGATTGCCACTTTATTTTTGCATGGCTGAAAGATCGTCACTTTATTTTTGCATGGCTGAAAGATCGCCACCTATTGGATTTCATGGCTGAAAGATCGCCACTTTATTTTTTGCATGGCTGAAAGATCGCCACCTATTTCATTTCATGGGCTGAAAGATCGCCAAATTATCCGAGGGCGTCATCATTTGGAGGCATCATATACATAGCCCGAGAACACCATGCCATGGCCTGAAGATCCCCTTTAATCTCTTGCATATCATTATTCAAAGGCATCATGGTTCGAAGGCATCATTCTCATACCCCGAGAGCATCATTTCATGGCCTGCGAATCCTTTATTATACGCTTCATGGCCCAGGACATCATGGTCTGAGGACGTCATCCTAACCGTCCAAAGACAGCATTCATGGTTCGACGGTAACTTGCATCACGTTTAAATTTACGCACAGTATATGCTTGTATTGCTTATTTGCAGGTAAACCAGCGAGCAACGGCCATCTCGGCAGGAGCAATCCCGCTCCAGTTCCCGCAGCCCTATTTGACCTTAACCACTTATCCCAACCTGAATATTGCGTCCGTTCTTGAAAGGTCTCTGTCGGCATATTCCGCCGACGGATCCCGAACTACATATGGCCTGATTCCTGTGAGACCAGGGATATGTAGGCAACTCAGGAACCCGAGCCCGGCCAAATTTCTTCAAAACATTTCGTCGGTCAAAATTGCTCATCATATCTTTACCCGACAACTCTTTCATCCTTCCCGGGTAAAGAGGAGCAGCTGTTGATACCCAATTTTTCCCTATATATTTTTATATGCAAAATATCTTTAAAAATAGCATATATATGCATATATAAGTATGTCCAAGCATCTTAATATTTTTCCCATAGTTTTTAAGGTTTTTAAACTGATTTATTTCCCTTTTTTATCCATAAAAACCCAATGATTATTTCTAAAATTATTATTTTGGTAATTCAATTATTGGAATTTTATATTTATATTAAAATATGTCTAAGGTATTTTTACACATTTTTTACAAATTTATTTGGTATTATTAAGGATAGAATTGCATAATTGCAATATTAGCCGTTTTTAGGTTTAAATTCGTCTCATATTCGTAAAATGAGATTTCATATTTTTAAATGGATAATTATGTATTAGAGATAATTTTGGTGCTTTCAATTTATTTCCAGAAAGCAATTTACTATTTTTTATAATTTTAAAAGGGAAAATTGGCTATTTAAATAATAGCCCAATTCGTTTCAATTTTAGCCTAAAATCTGACCCCAAATTGGACCCCAATTTCCAGACCAATTTCAATTAAAACCCGACCCAGGCCCCAATTACCCCTACCCGACCCAAAACCATATTAAATCCTTAGATCAACGGCCCTCATCCGTTCTTACCATTTTAAGCCAAACGACCCCCCCAAACCCCTCATTTGCCTCACTCTTCTCTATCTCTCTAACCTCTGGTTCTCTCTAGAACCTTCCCCCCTTCCCCTCCTCTCCGATGAGTTCCCTTCATCTTCTCCGGCCACCTTCTGACCTGAATCCATGGTGGTTTTACCACCCACCAAGCCACCTATGGCCCCTCACGTTTGGTTACTGAATTTTCATGACTTGACCACGAAGAGTTGGGTCCAGACCTCTGCCGATTCAAGTTCCACGGCCATCTCCGGCCTTGCTCCGGCAAGCCGTGTCTGTTCGAGCCTGGCCTCAACTCCTCCTGCTTAGATCCAAGCCTTTCTCACCGTTTGGGTTCCTCTGAAAACCCTAGCTTTGAGGTTTTTCTGATCTCTTTAGATCTGTTTCAGATTTATGCTTTCCCTAAGTTTTTAAACGATTTTTTGATTTTTTTTAAAAAAAAAGTTATGCTTTCAAAACATTTATTTTCCGATCTAGGGTTTTGAGTTATGTTTCTCTGATTTTCTTGTGTGTTTCTCTGATTTTCTTCTTCTCTTGTGTGTTCTCCACTATGTTTCTCCTACTGTGTTCTTGTTAAATCTCTTCTACCATGTTCTTCTATTATGTTGCTCCTACTGTGCTCTTGTTAAGATTTCCCTACCATGTTCTTATTTATTTCTTCTACCAGTTCTTCTACTGTTGTTTCGCATATTATTTTTTGCTTTGTTTCTCATGAGTTTCTGTTACTGAAAAGCATGTCGAAGGTCCCAGTCCTTTCTGAGACCTTTGAACTTGTTTCGACTAGTATCTTTTGCTTTCTTGATTACTCGCCCTCTCATCTCGGCACTCGATTGATGGTAAAACCCTAAAAATTAGGGGGTTCATCCGGGTTTGAGAACATTGGCTATGTGATATGTTTGTTCTTCATCTTTAAAGCTGTCTGATTTCAGAAACCCTAACTATTTCGAGGTTCTGAACTTGTTTCTCAACTGAGTCTCGCAATTCTTTGTCTCAACCTCTGTCTCTTTAAGCAATTATGATTTTCCACTAAAACTTTTCTAAGGTCTTTTACACTGGATCTTTTGTATTCTACTAGATGCTACTTCTCTTCTACATTGCTAACCTATGTGACTACCATGCTCCTATAGTCTATTATATACTGATTTTGCATTGACACGACATCTCCTTAACATGTTTGTATGCTCTTTATATGCGCTGAGCTTCCCCTCTAAAATGGCTTTCAAATTTTGATTAGTTTCAGACTTCCTTCTGTATAGGTTTAATTGATTTCTTTCCTTGTTTGCTGATTTCCCTATGACTCGATTTAAGTTATTTGACTTTCCTTAACTTTTCTGACTTGGTTCATTCATGGACCAGTGATTACAAAATCTCTGATCCTTGATTTACTGGCTACTAATTGATTTCTCTTACCTTATTTAT
>NW_017685631.1:0-609 GCF_001879085.1 Nicotiana attenuata | reverse complement strand
ATGAGAGAAACGGCTTTGGATCATGATTCTTATGGACGTTTGGTTACCTCATATTTCAGACATGAAGTCTGAATCAGGCTCTCCTTGGTTGTACTTGTATTTGTATTTTTTCTGATGTATTTTTTACTTTAATCTGGGCTGTAATAATTTGTAATAAACTCTTGGGGACGGCTAGTGAAAAGGGCGGGTAACTATGCATGCAAAGGGTAGATACCATGTCTATAGTTATTTTGAATTCTGCATATTCAAATGCATATAGAAATCATGCCTATAGGTACCTTTGAATAATTTCTGCATATAGAAATCACGTTCATAGGGTTCTTAAAGTAATTTCTGCATTTAGAAATCATGTTCATAGGGTTTCAAACAATTCACGCATATAGAAATCATGCCTATAGGCCCTTCTAGATCCTGTGTATTCATTATCATCTAGAAATTATGTCTATAAGTATCTGGAAATCTGAATTCTGCATATGCGTATAGAGAAATATGCCTATAGGACCTTTCAAATCCTGTATATTCATCTTTTCATCTAGAAATCATGTTCATAGGTTTAAAACGAGTCTTCTGCATTTTTATACCATATCCACAAAAGGCTTAAAACCAACT